>NW_027506396.1:0-58302 GCF_021521415.1 Bidens hawaiensis | reverse complement strand
CTCAATAACTTGTACCACAAGATATGTACATATATATATATACACATTAGCACGTATAAATAATATTATATACTTTACACATATGTTGCCATTTTTACCTATTAATGTACCCAGTGACTTCCCCTGAATTCCCTCGTGCAGACAAGTCTGTTAATATGTTCCGGACCATAATAACTCACTTGTTCGACCCGAGTTCATCCCGATACTCGTCACTATCTATTATTAGTTGATATTCAGATCCTATAATACTTGAGCTACTGGTTATATTTTAGGTATCTTTTAAAGACATCCTAATTCTTTATAACCAATGGCTCTGATACCAACTTCTGTAACACCCCGCAACCGCAGCGGAAACGTAAAACGGATGCGACAGACACCTCTGATATCAACCACATTGTTTATAAAGAAAACTGAATGCATTAATATACTTCAAAATTACATTATCTCGTATTTCATTACCGTCTAGGTGATACACACATCATACCTACGATACATAATTCTATCTGTCATAATGTATCCTAACATTCCGCACACAAATCTTACACACATCAAGCACGTAAGCAATCAGTTCATCTTAATTGTACCTGAAAAGCATGTGAGAAAACGGGTCAACTACGAATAGTTGGTGAGTTTCACTAATTTAAATAAACCATGACAAAGCATTATAGTAATCATATATTAGCGATGAAATTATGCTGAGCCCACACAGTGAAACCTCTGTTAACCCAGAACACTTCCAATAACCTCTGGGGACACTGTTAACCCAGAACACTTCCAATAACCTCTGGGGACACTGTTAACCCAGAACACTTCCAATAACCTCTGGGGACACTGTTAACCCAGAACACTTCCAATAACTTCTGGGGACACTGTTAACCCAGAACACTTCCAATAACCTCTGGGGACACTGTTAACCAGAACACTTCCAATGACATCTGGGGACACTGTTAACCCAGAATACTGTTGCGGGACCTTACAATATTAACAACTCAAACAATTACCATCTTACTATATTTCGTACGATTCCCGTACAATAAACAATATATATCAATCCACGCAAATCCATGCGTTCAGTAAAATCCACGCAAATCCATGTGTTCCAGTATGTACTTAAATATTTCAGTAGTAACATGCTTCCGCCCCTGGAAAACATTTAAAACAATTCAGAAAAAGGGGCTCGTGAAACTCACCTTAGCACATGCAAGCAGGTAACAATAATCAATATCAGTTAACCCGTCCAATCTGTAATATGATCTCTACGATCATTACTATACAATTATTGTTTATATAATCTTTATTCTTATAAATTGAGTACATCTGGGGACACCGTTAACCCAGTACTGTACCTGTTCTGGGGGCAATGTTAACCCAGAAACACTTCTCCGGACTCAGATTGTGATGTCGTTTCGGAGTTCCCATGGTCACAATTACTATTAGTCGTTTTTCTCGTTTTGCGTGCCTAGCACGGTTATTCGTTTTTATGTTTCAAAAAATGAGTTTGGTCACACACGACCCGAAAATAGTCGTTGACTTGATAGTTTAAGTAAAGTTGTGAAATTTGAGCTCGGTTTAGACGCCCCGTTTGGCCGCGGGACCCGTTTCCGTCTTTAGCGTACCGGAAACTGTTAAAATAGGTTAAAATTACTCAAATCATCCGAATTATTTTCGGATGATTTATTTATACTTGTTTAACTCATTTATATGAAAATAGTTCATTTTTAGGGTTTTATACACCAGTCAACTCGCTTAAGCGAACTTCCCGGTTTACGCGTTTTAAACTTTAAAAGTTTGATAATTAGCACAAATAGTTATCCGTTTACTCTCGGATCTTGAAATTTTGCACAAATCACTTTTTAACAGTGGGGAATTTTATAAAAATATTTCCAGAATTAATTTCTATATTTAAAACTTATTTATCTATTTTTAAACACCATTTAAACACTAAATATGTTGTAAAATACCAAACGATCTTAGAAAAATCCCAAATTTTTCCTGGATGTCCCCTGCCATCCACATAGTCCCCTGTAATTTTTCCAAAACCAAAATCTT
The DNA here is from genome assembly GCF_021521415.1 of Bidens hawaiensis. NCBI lineage: Eukaryota > Viridiplantae > Streptophyta > Magnoliopsida > Asterales > Asteraceae > Bidens > Bidens hawaiensis. The sequence goes on along the minus strand of NW_027506396.1, from coordinate 56,253 downwards.
CTTTTACAGGCCCTTTTTACTAAAACCGAGCTAGAAATCCCTAGAACTCGTTTAAACCGAAAAGCCCACTTAGACTTCTCCAACAGACCTCAAATTTTGTGTGTGACTTATGCATGATATGAAAAGCTTATCTGAAATTTTCCAGAATTTTTCATGATATTTAACTATTTTTCCACCATTTTTGGCCAAAACCGAGCATTAAATTCACCAAATATTCATCCTTTATCCAAAAATTACCAACAATTCACAGAACTCATATTTTCATGTGTTTAACACCTCTGTAAAATTTCATGACCTAACTCTAAAGCATCAACAATCTGTCCAAATTTCCCAAATCCGAACATAACCGAATATACATTTCGTTTTCCGCCACTACAAGCTACAAACTCATCTTTCCGCCTCATCTACCACTAAATACAGAGCCTACAAACAACATACCACAATACCAAGCAAGTTACACTCACGATCAATCCATTTCTTTCATGGTTACGGTTATGATACTAAAACAAAGATTTAACCATAAAAATTCGTTTTTGATTCGTTTAACTCCTTTCTTGGACCAAGATCCCTTGTATAACCCGTATACATCACTTGATCATGCAAGAATCGGTTTTCATCTTGAAACCTCATTTTCTTGCAAACAAACTCAAGAAACGAAGATGGAAACGTATATAATTCGATCTTTACCTTGGTTTTTCTTGTTAAAAAGTCTCGGTTTTAGTTTGTGAACTTGAGAGAAAGGATGAAGATTGTGGATTGTTGATTGAAAAAGAAAAAAAAAAGAGAATGAAGCCAAGGGAGGCCGATCGGAACCCATAAAGGGTGGGGTGGGACCCACATATTCATTCTTGGCCACTCATTTGGATTTCCGTAATCCGGATAATGTTTTGGATAATCTGGTTCAGTTCGTTTTTTCGGTTAAACGTTTAATTCGGCTTAAAACGAGGCCTAAACGGTCGTTTTTCGGCTTAAAAATAAAATTTATATAAAACCGATTTAAAAAACATTAAAAACTTAACCCATGACATTTATTAACTTAAAACGTCATATTATTAGTTATTACGCATCTTTTTTCGGCTTGATCGATCGTCTCTTGCTCGGTTTGGTATTAAAGGTTTCGTTTAACGGACCGACGTACTATTAAATCGAAATCCTTTTTCTGTGCTTTAATCCACTTATCCCGAAGCTTTAATACTTCGTAACATCACTAAATATCATATATCTCGTCTATAATTGAACCCTCGATTCATTCGGGTTTCAATAACTATCGATCGTTTGATCGCATATTCAAATACTGGCGAATTATATATTCATGTACAATCAATACAAGGAACCATGTATTCTCGTATGATTACCATGGTAACTCATGTACCCGACATTACATATGACGTAACTAACGTCTATCGGTTAGGGTATACCTGATTTCGTCGGAATCGTTACATGTCCCTTTGATTGACAGTGGAGTGTTTCGGAGAAAAGAAAAGAAGAATATAATATAACAGAGAGAGGTGGACGAGCAACAGACAAATATAATTTGTCTTGGTTTGTGCTACTGCTGCGCCTTAGTCAACGGATCAAGTTAATTGAGAGAAAGGTTCTATTCTATTATTATTATTAGTTATATATTTTTCTTTACAAGTATTGTCATGAATTCAATTGAATTGTTTTCTTTTATTATTGTTATGAGTAACTAAACTTTTATACTGCCTAGGTTTTGGTTGAGTACTATGTTAGCTTAATTGTTTGACGAACTATTTATTTGACTTTGGTTGATTTAATATTATGTAAAGTTTTTAATTGGTTTGGTCATAATATAGTTGAGTAATTGAATCTAGTTTATTGTTTTAATATTTATTCCACTTGTGTTTAATAGTTTTTTGGTGATTGTTAGACGCTTGATTAGGTTGTTTACTTTGTGTTTTCAACTTGTTTGCGGTTTATGGTCGAAATAACCATAGGGATATTTTATAAAAGTTTATTAGATTTTATTGTTCTTTCACTAAGGGGCCGGGAGGCAATTTAGTGTTATGTCATCTTTGTCTTTTGTGGGTTTCGGTAATAATTGCACGGGAGTGGGTTGTCCTAGTCCCTAAGATTATTGTGATACAAGTTGTGTTCAAGTTAATTAAAAATACCCCCCTTTATATTAATATATATTGTATCCAAAGAGCCGGAGGTGATTTGGGTTGTGGGGTAACATAATATTATTAGGCAAGGTGAGACCGGGAGGTGATCCAAACCTTTAACAATTGAGCTTCACATGTCATTAGAGTTCTATGGTGTCGTTGGTGAGGCCGGGAGGCGATCTAGCGTATTTTAGTGGTCTTTAATGTCATATTTTTAAGATATTGTTTTTCAACCAAGTCAAGTTCGTTAACTATTAATTTAACTAGTATGATTCCATTACCTAGGTAGTCGTTTCTCATATTGTTTTAAACCCAATTTTTATAATGTTTTATTTTTAGTTTAAATTTTAATTAGTTAACTATTATTAGTTTTATTAATATAAAAAAATATAAAAAATTTCAGAAGAAAGTCTAGGTTAGTAATCATTAAGTTTAATAATTAGAGTTTACCATAGTGTCCAAGGTTCGATATCCGTTCTTACTTGCTAGCTACATTACGTCCGGTACACTTGCCGATTGTGTGTGATTTTTCTTAGTGAATTCGGTAAAATTTGGTTTTTAATATTATATATGTTTTTCACACATCATTCATTATCACGTGTTTATTTGTATCTGTAATCGTTACATTTTCGTATTGTTTTGAACTTGTTAAAGTTTGCATTTAGTTTTGGCGAACTTGGGTTGAGCGAAGTTAGGACAACTTCGCCTAGTATGTTAGGCGAAGTGGTCGTGTTATTTAAACCCTAACTGCAGTTCTTTTGACACAACTTTTAAGGCTGGTTTTGTGACACTCTCGTGTTACGTGTTTGATTTCTTGGTTATTACCTTTGCGATATAACAAGTATTCTCTTATATACTCGCGTGTTTGCTTTTCATTTACGTGTTCATCGTCTTAGCACTCGTATCGTATGCGTAGGGGATCCGGCAACCTCGTGTTATGAGATATTCCTGTGTAGATCCGGCTGGGAACCTACAGCTCAAGACTGAGGCCTGGGCTGCCTTTTTGAACTGATCACTTTATTTTTGTGTGTAGGATTCATCCAAGAATGTATCTGGTGCAAACTGGATCATGGATTCATATTATCGGCAATATCAACCTCTAACAAATATCAAGAATATTCAAGAGGGGTATGTTGCGTTTGTGAGTAATTCAAGAGGAATGATCACAAAAAAAGGTGATGTGTCAAATGGGCGTATCACATTTGAAAAAGTTAATTATTGTGATAAAGTGGATCACAATCTTCTGAGTGTGTCTCAGATCTGTGACAAAAAGTACACAACAGTATTTAATGATAAGGAGTGCATAATACTTAAGCCAGGATACGTCATTCCTGAAGATATGGTAGTTATGCGATCTCCTCGATCAAACGATACTTATGTGTTGAATATAACTTCTAAAGTAAAAACTTCTGTTGAAATGTGTTTTGTCTCTAAGGCAACAGAGAAAGAATCGATTCTGTGGCACAGACGGATGGGTCATATTAACGTCAGGAAGATGAAGTATCTTATAGCTAATGCAATTGGTTGAGGTGTTTCCTTGAAACATTTTAAATTAACTGATCACTGTGTTGCTTGTAAAAATGGCAAACAGAAGAAGAAGTCACGTCCATCTAAATTAATTAACTCCATTGATACTCCTTTGGAACGACTTCATATGGGACTTGTTTGGTCCAGTGAATCATGCGAGTATTGCTGGAGATTGGTATTGTCTTGTTGTCACTGATGACTATTCAATTTATACATGGGTTTTATTTATTACTTCCAAGGATCAGACACCAGTTCTTATTCAAAATCTAATCACGAAGATCGAATCACTATATAAACACAAGGTGAGACGAATTTCGAGTGATAACTGTACGGAGTTCAAAAATACTATATTGGATTTCTTCTATCTTCATAAATGAATACATCGTGAATATAGTGCTCCATATGTACCACAACAGAATGGTGTAGCTGAGAGGAAGAATAGAACTTTGATTGAAGCAGCAAGAACTATGCTCGCAGATTCGAAACTTCCAGTCCAATTTTGGAATGAAGCGGTGAATACAGCTTGTTATATGCTTAATCGAGGTCTGACTGTGAAGAAGCTCCAAAAGACGAGTTATGGGCTTCTGAATAAACGAAAGCCTAATTTAAATTACTTGGAGCCTTTCGGATGTCCTTGTACTATATTGAAGAAAGATTCAGGAAAATTTGAAGAAAACTTCATTGAAGGATATTTTTTGAGTTATGCATCACCTAAGAAATGAGTATTTAACTTTACCTATGGTTGTGTTGAGGAATGGTATCATGTCGATTGTCAAACTCCCACCGGTAAAGGACTTGATTGGATGTTTAATTATGAAGGTTTATTTAATTCATTTTCACCAATCATTGATCATCCTGATGAAGACTTGATGCGTGCTTATTTAGAAGAATAATATTTATCTCAAGGTCTTCTGGTAATAATTATGATGATGCTCCACAAGATGATCTTCCTGATACATCTGATGTGATTTCTATTTCGTCAGAGGATGGTCATTTTGTAGATTCCTCTTCAGCTCCATTTCCTGAAACACATGAGATTAGTGAATTGTCTCATGATGCCTGAAGAGAATCTGACTAATTTATCGAATAATGTTGTTGTGCCTGAGAATCCAACACTTCGGATTCATACTTATCATCCACAGGACAACATCATTGGTGATATTGATGTGGGTGCAAACTCGACATCAGATTGCTTCTTCAAGTGACAATTATGTGCCTATGCGCCCCGAGGATTGGTACCCATGTAGATTGTTAAAGATACACCCCACCTCCGCCGGTAAAGGACCTGATTGGATGTTTAATTATGAAGGTTTATTTAATTCATTTTCACCAATCATTGATCATCCTGATGAAGACTTGGTGCGTGCTTATTTAGAAGAATAATATTTACCTCTAAGGTCTTCTGGTAATAATTATGATGATGCTCCTCAAGATGATCTTCCTGATACATCTGATGTGATTTCTATTTCGTCAGATGATGGTCATTTTGTTGATTCCTCTTCAGCTCCATATCCTGAAACACATGAGATTAGTGAATTGTCTCATGATGCTAAAGAGAATCTAACTAATTTATCGGATAATGTTGTTGTGCCTGAGAATCCAACACTTCGGATTCATAGTTATCATCCACAGGACAACGTCATTGGTGATCTTGATGTGGGGGTGCAAACTCGACATCATATTGCTTCTTCTAGTGACAATAATGTATTATGTGCGTATGCGGATATGCATTTTGTTAGTGCACAGTTTTGGTGTCTGTAGCGATCGAATAAGTTATTGATAATCTAGTCTGTTTATTTAATGTAAAATGGCCCATTTGCTATGGATTGTATAGCAAATGAGGTCCATTCATTATGGACTAGCTATTAGTTAAGGTATAATCCCATTCGCTATGGACTGTATAGCGAATGGAGGCCCATTGGTTATGTAAGATAAAGAATGATGCTTGTTCGTTAAAGTATTAGCATTCGTTATGGAGGGCATAACGAATGGTGTCTCATTCATTATGAAGGCATAACGAATGAGGCAAACTTAATGAATGGGTGTGTGTGCCTAAATAGCTTATCCTATTCATTGAGAATGGGAGAGAGATCCTTGCCTAATTTATTCTCTCCATAAATTATTATCCACCTTAATGTATTCACGCATTTAAGTTGTGAATAAAGTATTTATTTAACGTATCGATCTCGTGTTTATCATTTGATTGGTGTATTGATGTTAGCGGCTAGATCTTGGCTCGTAAACGTTTTTTTTCACATTCTTCGGGTATCATGAGTCTCGCCAAATTCAATTGCTTTTGTCTCAAATAGAAACAAACAAATGTTCGCATGGCTCTTGAAGATTCTTCATGGGTTGAGGCAATGCAAGAAAAAATTGCAACAGTTTAATCGACTGGGTGTTTGGGATCTCATTGACAAGGCCCGTTAGAGTTAAGAAACCTATTCCAAAAAAATGGGTATTTAAGTGCAAGAAGGACGATCGTGGGTGATTGTCAGAAATAAAGCACGATTGGTTGTGCAAAGGTTTTCATCAAAAAGAAGGCATTGATTATACTGAAGTGTATGCTCCAGTTGCTGGATTGGAGCTATACGAATATTTTTAGCCTATGTTGCATTCAAAAATATTAAAGTTTATCAAATGGATGTCAAGAGCGCGTTTCTCAATGGGGAATTACATGAAGAAGTATTCGTTTTGCAGCCTCCTAGTTTTGAAGATCCAGATTATCGTGTGCTACACGATTAAACAAGGCTCTTTATGGTCTACATCAAGCCAGAGAGCCTGGTACGGCACTCTTGCTGACCATCTTACTGATAATGGCTTCAAATGAGGAACTGTGTATTGTACTTTATTTTACAAGAATGTTGGTGATAATTTGCTCATTGTCCAAATTTATGTCGATGACATCATATTTGATGCAGACAAAATTTGAAATGAGCTCGATGGGGGAGATGAATTTGTTCTTAGGGTTGCAGGTTCATCAGTCAGACAATGGAATCTTTCAGATAAAACATGTGAACGATGTCTTGATCCGATTCAAGATTACTGCCGGAAAAATCCCTTCGGCTAGGGGTGAGCAAGATAAGGGTCGGACCCTTGAAACCCGGTTACCCGACTCGTAAAACCCTTAATTAGACCCGAATATATAATATGGGTCGGGTGAAGGGTATTTAAATTTCATCTTAAAGGGTTAAAGGGTTTCAAGGGTCCTACTCTTTTTCAAACCCTTGACCCGTTTACTAGTTTTCATATAGATATACATCATATTAGAAATTAATATGAAATTTAGGAGAGGTTTGTATCTTATATATGTTTCATCAAAATTTCACAATACCAAGAAAAATAAAAATAAAGGGCCATACTATTGGTTGGAAACATATATATGGAAATCGCTGAATTGTTCTCTACGTGTAATTTGTGAATGTAATATTATTTTAGTATCGGTTCAAATGGTTGATAAACTTTCAAAGTTAGATTTTACTATGTTATTAAACGAAAGTATAATTTTTATAGGATTCATATATTAAAGTCATATATGAGATATACAACTAGTAAATGCAAAAAAAGAATGTGATTACTACCTTAAAGGGTAAAGGGTTGGACCCTTGAAACCCTTATTTATACCCGACCCTTTTATAGTTTTAAGGGTAGGGTCTCGGGTCCACATTTCTTTCTAAAAGGGTAAATGATCCGAGTAGGATATTAGGTAAAAGGGTCAGGTCATACCCTTTGAACAGTCCTACCTTCGACGCCTCTTCCCGTGGGTCACAATTTGTCACCGGACGAATTGGAGGATACCGTTGATCCAACCCTTTACCGAGCTATGATTGGTTCTTTAATGTATTTAATTGCTTCTCGTCCTGATAAAATGTTTGCTATTTGTTTATGTGCTAGGTACCAATCAAGTCCCCGAGTGACTCATCTAGTAGTGGTTAAACGTATACTTCACTATTTGACGGGTCATCCTGACACCGGGTTATGGTATCCCAAGGACGATAGCTTTGAACTCACTGCATTTTCTGAATCCGATTATGGAGGATGCAAGATCAATTTCAAATCAACTACAGCGAGTTGTCAATTTTTAGGAAGCCGGCATGTTTTCTGGCAGTGTAAGAAGCAGACAACGGTCTCCACTTCAACCGTTGAGGCATAATATTTGGCAGCCTCGAGTTACTGTTCATAGGTCCTATGGATCCAACAACATCTGCGTGACTATAGTTTGAAGTTTCTTACTACTCTAATTTTTATTGATAACTCTGCTGCCATAAGTTTCACCAATTTTTATTGATAACACATTGTTTGTACAGGAAAAATCCAAAAACATTAAAAAATTTGAAAAATCCAAAAACAGTTGCAAAATTCAGAAAAATCAAAAAGATTGTGTTTTCTGTTTGTATAGAAAATTTTAAAAAATCAAAAAGATTGTGTTTTTGTATGTATAGAGAAAAACCAAATACATTCAAATATCTCAAAAATTACAAAAATAGTTTTGCACTATTTCGCTTAAAATTATGCCAGTTACTCAGATTTGAAGGACATATACGTGTATATGTTTGGTCCTGATATTTACTTGTTGATGTTCGGGATAGCCATTTACCTGATAATGGAAAGTACTTAGGGCGATTTTCGTGCGTTTTTATTTAATTCTTTCGCTGAAAATTGTGTCGGTTATTTAAGTTTGTTAAACATGCTTCCATGTTTTGGTCATGTTATCTACTTATAGATTAATAGGATAGCCATTAATTTATAGACTAAAAGTAACTTGGGCGATTGAATTTAATTTTAATGATCCTCAAAAATGAGTTTTGAAGAAAAAATAGAAAATTATAGTACATTGATCATCTGGTCCATATCCAGAAAGAAATAAGTTTAAAAGGTTATGTGCTTAATTGTATTGGTGCATTGATAGGTCTTAAACAAGCTGTTAAGGTAAAGTATGTGATATAAACATAAAGTAATGCCAAATTGAAAGTGGTGTTAGTCTCTTCCAAAACTCTCGGTAATGATGGCAAAAATGTAGTAACCTATCATACTCAAGTCTTATATTTGTCTGATCACCAAAAACAATAAAGCAACTAACAAGCATGCAGCTTCTTGACACTATGAGTCTTTATGCGGATTAATCATTTTGGTATTCATAAGCATGAATATTTCAAAAAGCTGTTAGAGCAAACCCAAATTCATTAAACTTAATCACAGTTGTACATCGTACAATTTAAATTACTAACTTGATCAAAATCCGATGTTAGTCATACATTTGTTCCTCCCTTGTGCGCGTCTCAATACCAGTAAGAAACGGACCCCAGGGGATACAATGTATGTAAGCCCACAGATGGACTCTTGCATACTCACTCATACATTTGTTCCTCCCTTGTGCGCGTCTCAATACCAGTAAGAAACGGACCCCAGGGGATACAATGTATGTAAGCCCACAGATGGACTCTTGCATACTCACTCACAGTAAAGGGAGCTTAGTGCATTGCTCAAAAATGTCTATAAAATCTAAAATTTTGATCGACAATATAATGGTTTAAGTCAAGTTGGGGTAATACGGTAAAAATCAAAATAAGCTTATAAACCAAGATTAGAGGCTGATAGTTTACGATATTCTATGCTTTATTTGAACATTTAATCATATCACAAAAATACTCGAAGGTTTGTTATAAGATTTTAGGGGACAACATTATCAATGACCGACTTAACGCCAGCCATAATAACGCTGAAATATAACACTGCGATGGAAGGGCAATTTGGTCAATATAATTCTCTGTTTAAACTCAAAAACAAGGCAACGCTTTCGTAAAATAGTTTAAATTTTTTTTAAAATATTCAAAAATCCAAAAATATTTTATTTTATTTTATTTTTATGCTTTATTTTTTCCTTTCGAGCTTATAGGTAAATTTTTTAAAAAGAAAATGAAAATACCAAAAATATTTTCTTATTTTTTTCTTTAAAAATTATTTAATTCATTTTAAGTTATTCGTTTTTAAGTTATGTGTTTTTAAGCGTAAAAAGCATTAAGGTAGTGCATCTTACTATGTCGGGAAAGATTCGTAAGGTAAAGTTCATCGGGACACGGGTCTCGATGCATTATTTAATTCTTTATTTAATTCATTCATTAATTCTTTTAAATTTAGAAAAAGATTTTATTTTTTAATTTATTAGCCATTCGTTATCTGTCTGGATAACGAATGAGGGTCATCTTGATAACGAATTAATCCAATTCGTTATCCTTAATTCGCTCCCGCCACTCTGTAACGAATGACCCCATTCGTCATCTGATTTATAACGAATGAAGCACGAAATAACCTAATTTGTTATTAAATTGTTATAATTTTTAATAAATTACTCGTTCGTTACCTGGTCTTACGAATGTGATAACGAATTAGCTAATTCGTCAATTTTGAATTGATGAATTAAGCTAATTCGTTGTCTTGGAATGCGTGCAAATCTGTCATATATAATGAACAGCTGTGAACGAATCAGTTCATTCATCCTCATAACTATTCATCTTCTCTAACCAAACCCCTGCCAAAATTTTCCAGAATTTCGGACCTTCATTAAACACTGTTTTGAACATCATCATCATATAATCAGAAGGTATACACTATCAAACCGCAATAAAAAACGGCAAATATTATGAATGTTTTAGGGTTTAATTAGATGTTTATAGTATCGGTTTTTAACTTATGATAATAATCCTAAATAAACCTAATTTACACTCTGCTTATACCAAAATGGATATCATATATTGGCTATCGATGTGTTTCCGAGTGGATTCATGTTCATTATAAGTTATTTCATCGTCAAAACATGGTTCAATTGAATCTGATTGCATGTTTGACTATTTATGTTCATCCTAATTTTAACTTTGACTCCTGATAGTAAAAGTTATGAGTTATTGATGACCATTCATTATAAGTTAACGAATGGACACCCATTCGTGGTCCATTCGTTATGATCTGCATAACGAATCAACTCCTTCGCTTGCTTTGATGACGAATTAACTCACATTTTTTTCTTAATTCTTAAAATCCTTCGCTTGTGATTCATTATGATTCATGATGACTAATTTGTGTTTAAATCATTATAACTAATTAAGCAATCCATTACCTGATTCGTTATAACGAATGAAATAATAAGCTAACGAATGATACTTAGAATTATTTTCAAAAAAAATCAAAATTAAAATTATTTAATAATTTAATATTTGAATGTTCGATTTACTAATTCTCGGGTTTATTATTTTCAGTTATGGCTGACGAAATCATTCAGGATCCTCCCGTGGCTGAGCAAAAACCGGTTCAGCAACCTCAAGAGCCTGAACCCCCGCTGTTGCCATTCGACAAAAAGCATAACATCTGTGCTTTCGCTGGAGATAATTTTTCCGATGAGGATATATTCGCTGATATGATTGCTTTTATTCGACAATCAAGAATAGGCCATGTTGTTACTGCTGATCCGAAGATCCACTTCAGTATTATCCGGCCATTTTGGAATTCTACTCGATATGTTGAGTCCGAAAAACATATCGTCGCTGAGGTCAACAAGAAGTTGGTCATCATTGCACCTGGGGTTATTAGACGAGTGTTACGGTTTGTGGACAATATGGAAAACCCGTGTGAGTTTGATAAGGGGTTGATCCGCGGATTATTTCAACAAGTCTTCTATTCTGGTGAACTTGATCGTTCAATGTACAACAAGGCTAACTAGTATCCCACATACAAGTATCTTCTACATGTGCTTATTCACTGCCTTGGGGGAAGCAGGGGTGGATACGACGACTGTTGGAACATGTTGTAATCGGCATTCGTCGCTCTGATTTTGAACAAACCGTTTAATTTCTCCAATATGATCTTCTATCATCTCAAGGAAAATTGCCTCGTCAAGAATCGACGAGGTAGATTCCTTATGTATCTACCTTTCATACAGCTAATCATCAGGATCTTATTCCTGATTTGGAGATTGATTTGACACTAAGAGACGACGTGTTGAATCTAGAACATATGAATGTTGACACGGTAAAGAGGATGAAGCGTATAGGCAGGACCCGCCGAGGACCAAATGCTTGATTGGTCATTTGTCAAACCCGGCGTATGAATGTCCTTCTAATGATCGTTGGATCCACGATGACTCGGATTCCGAACGTGAAGAGGGACCAGGTGGGAACGAAGGTGGTGACGATAGAGATGATGGTGGTGATGGTGATCAACGACGTGCTGATGTTGAGGCAGCAAGTTCTCAAGCTGCTCAACGAAAGCGTAAGGGCAAGGCGGTGGCTCGTGATGAACCTCCCAAACGTCGTGTGAGACATGGATCCGGTGTGGAGATTGGCTCACGTGAGCCAAGGTCATCCGCTCCTCAAAGTCCGACGGTGCCGCTTACTACTAGCACCCCGGAACTCACTTTAACGACCACACTCACTACCGATCCAAGGCTTGGATTGATTCCTCAATATGTATATTCAGAGATGCCAAGGCCTGATGCTGCTACTTCGGTGGTTTCTCCAACACTGACTGTGAGGCATACTCAACCGTTGGACGTCTCGTTTATGAGAATTACACGTCCTCAAGGTCCGATGTAGCCAGTTCATCCGAATGTTTATGCGTTACCTCCAAACCATCATGTGGAAATGCTCTTGAGTTTTATTCACTTATACGAGAAACAAATGGCGGCCGATCGTCAAGCTCAAGAGCAGCTGATGCAAAACCAACGTCGGTTGATGGCATATGTTTCCTATTGTCAAAAGGAAATGAAGACCTCCGTGAGATTGTCACGGCTCAGGGGGTGAAGATCAAGGAACGGGAGGATCTCATCCTCCAACTAACGTGCAAAGACGATGTCCTGAAAAAGCTGAAGAACGATGATGACGATCCTGACGCTTCGGGTGCTGGAGGAAGTGAGCCGAAACAAGCTCACGGCTCATCCTCAGGTGCTGGTACGAACGGTGGTGGTGGCAAGGATAAACTGTTGGTATTTTAACATGACTCGACTAATGCACAACCTATCGAGTCAATCAAGGCAAACACCATCATGTTCATGGATTTCAAGAAAGGAGTAGTGATGAGCACTGCCAAGATTGACGAGATTGAAGAAGGTCAGTTCGTTGATCAGTCCCTAACTCGCGAACAGATTTCATTATGGTTAGAGCTGAAATATGAAGAACTAGATGCTTTGGAAGCCGAGGATGATGTGGAGGTGGTGAATGACGAGGAAGTATTACTTGATACGACTATTCCAGATGGGAATACGTCGTTTATTTAAGAAGACAAGGAGATTGAGATGGAGGATGTGACAGCAGAGTAATATCTTGATCTATATCAACGATCAAATGTTGATCAGGGTGTTCCTACATTTACTGAAGATCAAGTTAAAGCTACTGAAGATCATCTGGAAAAGATGACAAAGAATAAAGCAAAGATGACATATAAAGATCCATCTGATGCTGACATTGAACGTTGGTTTAAGTACCGAAGCAAAGGTGCGCGTAATATTATCGAGGCTTATTGGTACGTTGATCAAGAACAATAACTAGATGTTGTTGCACAGGCTAAAGCAAATCAGAATACCACATTCAAAGTCGTGTCAACTGTGAAAGGTGATATTGTATCTTGGTTATACAATTCTGAATTAAAAGTTTGTATTATCAAGTGGAAGAACGGCGTTCAGTATTATCAGAATATCACTGACGTTCTCTCACTACCGTGGTGGGATGTTCGTACCCTCGTGAGTCGGCCATTTATAAACCGTGGTAAAGATCGTCGAGCAGAATGGTTTCACCAAAACTTGCACTTCGAGGTTAACCGAGGATTTAAGTTCTTTAAGCCACAAGTTCCAACCCGCAAGCGCATTGACGAGATTAATCCCCGTACGGGTTGGAGAAAACTTGTACTTAAACTTAAACCACCGAAAATGATGAAACGTGTACCAGTTAAGACGTTTCCACAAAATCTTAACTTATCGTTTAATCGGTGGTATTACGATAATCGTACCGGTGAGGCCATCATTGTTCTGGGTAAAGGTTTGAAGACCAGCTTTATTAGAGTTATCGACACGATGTGGCTCGTTAACTTATCAGAAACCAACAATGATGTGCTGTTCGAGAACAAGATTTTGATAGAGCGCCAAGAAGACTACAACCGAGCTATGCAATTCCAGCATGTCGTACGTATGTGTCACGAGTTTGGGATTTATAGTTGCGCTGATTGGAAGTCTTTAATATTCAAACAATTAAAGACAAAGAGCTCAAGACGATGGGTGTTTGTTAGTGCATGATTTTTTCGTCTCGAGACTTTGTAACGTATCGGTTGTAATCTATTATTATTATAATGTAAAGGATATTTATGGAAAAACAATTAGTTCGTTATATATAGGCTAATTCGTTAAGGATGTTTAACGAATTAGCCAGTTCGTTATTTGTATAAGTCCACTCGTTAAGGATGTTTAACGAATGGGTTGTAATTCGTTATGTATGTTTCCTATTCGTCATGGAATGTTGACGAATGGAGGTATAACGAATCTCTGGTTCGTTTTGCTTTCCTTTAAGTTAATATAAGTTAACGAATGGAGCTAACTCGTTACAGGATGTGTAACGAATTGGATTCCATCGTCTATATAAGGTTGTGTTGCCTTACATAAATTAAGTATTGATTATCTATTTACCCCGTACTTCTGCACATATTCTCTCTCGTTCAATACTTCGTTAAGTTTAATATTAACTATCATCAATTACTATTGTTGGGCCTAATTTTATGGTTTGTACTTAATATAGTAATGTTTGGGCTTGGGTTTTGGATATACATGTAAACCGAGCACACTTATGTGTTCTCGGTTGGCTCCTGGTTGGTTGAGCAGGCATGTTGGTTGTTTTCCCTATATATAGAGATGTAATGTATTGGGTTAAAGGTTGCTGATTCCGAGTAGTATTGTAAGTGCTTAAGCACCTGACGTATTCAATAATATACGTGTGTTTTGAAGCAATTCCGTGTTAATTTTACTATTTGGTTTTCCGCACCAATACTCGTTTGGTTGATATCATATTGTAGTGATCCAGATTCGGGACTTACAATTGGTATCAGAGCCTTGGACGAATTCAGGCTCCTTATTGTGATATCAACGGATTCAAGATATCAAGGTTGGGTGGTTCTTTGAGTTCTTCCGGCAAGTACATTGATCGAAGAAGAAGATTGAACTGTTTTTGGGTAAGGATTGGCCTTGATTTGGAAACAAATCAAACCTCCCATATTCTAGAAAGTTTGTTGCAACAAAACTGGAAAGTCTGGAGTATTCGGCCAAGATTAGCTCTAATCTAAACTTGGTTTTCGGCCTAACTTAGTTTTCGGCTTCAAAATTAGAGTTTTCGGTCAACTAATTTGGTCAACAAACTCAGTTCTCGGTCAGCAGCCTGTCAACCATTGAGTTCTCAGCTAAAAGTGGTTTTCGGTCAAGAATTTGGTCAACGAGAGTGGTTTTCGGTCAATCTCGGTCAACCAATTGAGTTCTCGGTCAAAAGTCTTTGTCAACATTCGGTTATCGGTTGACTCTAGGTTCTCGGTCAACGTGTCTCAGTGTAGTCAGCCCAGATTGTTGGTTTGGGCTTGCTTTCTTGGACTTAGTTATTGGACTTAACTTTTAATTGGACCTAAAGTAATCAGTAACTTAATTACAATGGCTCAGTTAACTAATGGCAGCAATTCTATCAACTCGTCACTTTACCAAGAACTTGACTCCATCATGGGCACTGCTACTCGTATACCCAGTTTATTATCCCACGAGGGGTTCAGTGAATGGAAATTCCGTTTCGAACACTATGCAAAAATGAAAGATGCGAAAATATGGAGAAGCATTGTAAGGGGACCTCAAAGGATCACCTATCAAAGGGATGGTTCAACTGAGGTTCTTGGGAAACCAGCTGCCCAATATGATGATGATGATTTGCAAAGGTTAAAGAAGATGAGAAAGCTCTATCAACTCTAACCATGGCACTTTCACCCGAGATTGCCCTACAGTTTAGAGAGCTCCAATCAGCTAAGGAGTTGTGGGCCGCACTGATAGAAGTTTATTAGGGTAATGAGGATATGAAGAGAAGTCGCCAAGATTTGTTGCGACTAAAGTTTAATATGTTCAATCATGTTCTGGGAGAGACATTGGAATCTCAACTTCAAAGGTTTATATCCCTTGCAACTGAAATGAGAACTGCTGGGATCTTTTTGCAAACCTCAGAAATTAACAACAAGTTAGTAAACTCTCTGCCGAAAAATTGGGACATGAATGTTGCAGTTATCAAAAAGACCAAAGATCTTAATAGAATGAGCATGACTGAAATGATTGCCACCATTAAAGCATGTGATATGGATGATAAACAACGGGCAATAAATCATGTGAATTCTTATAGTGCTGCTGGTTATAATGTTGCTTCTAACAGTGCCCTCATGTCCCAAGATAGTTTTTCACTGTTCAAAACTACTCAACAACCACCATAGGGAAACTTTCAGATGTTTTCATCCACCCTCGGTCAATCGTCATCATCAAATTCACCTAATCCAGCTCCAGTATTTTTTACCAAATCTGCTCAGTCTACAAATGATTTTGGTAAAACAACTTCCAGTCTAAACCCCAGTCAGATTCCCTCCATACCTAAAGAAACTCAAGAGAATATCGCTCTAATGGCGGGTTTCATGAATTGTTATCATGCCTTTCTGGCCGGAGACTTAGTCCAACCAGTGGTTACTGCTGAACTGGATCAGATTCATCCCGACGATGTTGAAGAAATGGACATCTCGTGGCAAATTGACATGGCTGTCTTTCGTGCAAAGAAGTTTACTAAGAGAACGGGTAGAAACAATTGGAACATGCCCAATAATCAAAAGGTGGGTTTTAACAAAGAGACCCTCAGGTGTTACAACTTTCACGAGCCTGGTCATTTTGCTCGTGAATGCACTGATCCAGCTAAAGATGGGAATACGGAAAGGGCTTTGGCTCCGGTTAGGAATGCTCGGGGTGAAGCTGGAGGCAGTTCTGGTAATGGTGAAAGAGTTATGGTTGCTCAAACGTTCTCGTGGGAAGGTCAGATGGCTGCGCTTAACATTGGAAATCAAACTACAAATTTCGCAACAGTTGAAGACTCTGAAGAGGAAAACACTGCTGAGGAGAAGGTCAAGGAGCTTCAGTTTGCATACATGGCATTCACTTCTCCTGATTCACCTGAGGTACGCTTTCAACCATGTTCCTTAAATTGTGGTGAGAAAATAGAAATGTACAAGATTCATAATGATAGTCTAAGTAGAGATATGGAAAGAATAAAATCAGAAAGTCTTAGACTTAAAAAGAATGAAAAGAGTTTTCTAGACAAAATAGAAGCTCAGAACAAGGATATTAAAAAACTTAAATCTGATCTTAGTATAAAAGGTTGTCGCTATCTAGATGCCAAACAAGAAATTGCTAAGTTAACTGCTCAACTGGAAGCTTCCAAGATAGAAATCTTAAATCTAACTAATAAGTTTGAAAAGGCTGAACTTGATTTTAGAAAATTCAATGTTTCCAGTAATGTAGTTAACTCAATGATTGACAACCACAATTATATCCCTACCCCTGTTACCAAAGAACAGGAGGAAAAGATAAAAGACATGAAGTATGGTAAACAAGATAAGGGTGAGGGGACCGGTTCTAAAAACACCGGTCCATCAACTTCAAGTATGAATGATTCTAATGTATCTACTTCATGTGCAGAAAAAGTAATTGTGAAGGAATGGACTGATGAGGATGATGACCCTAGTTTTGATTTTGATAATAATTTTATTTCTAATGTTTCTTTAAAACCTCCTGTTTTGAATTCTGTTATTTCGACTGTTTGTGTGGGCTCTATTTTAAAGAGCAAGGATTCTTGTGTGGTTGATTCGGTTGAAACATTAACCTCTAATAATGCGATTTCAAATAAAAACAAAATTTCAAAAAATTCAGAAAAATATGTTGCACCTAAGTTTGTCAAGGAGGGATGCTCTAAAGACAAACAACGTGATAAGTTCAAGAAGGGTGATCAAAATTCTCGCAAAACTAAGCAGACTGATCCACACAATCAGTCCAGACAAGGAGTTGCCCAAAATGAATTTTTCATAAAACGTCAGACATGTTTTAACTGTGGGACTCCTGTTCACATTGCCAGAAACTGTCCACATCATCCGTATGCTCCTTACTATGGATTTTATCAAGGGAATATGCCTTATATGCCTCATAACTCTTACAGACAAGAATTCAGGCATTGTCCAGCTAGTTCCTTTGACGATGATTGGAATCAAAATAAGTCTGGCAGGTTTAGTCCTTATCAAACTAAACTGAACAGATATAAAAGAATAGTCAGAAAGGATGTCTCAAAGTCAAATTCTAACATAAAAACTAAGGCTAAGTCCAAACAGGAGAAACAGGCAGATACGTCTCCTCCCACGTCCAAATCACCGGAGGTTACGACAACCGTTCGTACATATAACTCCAAGTCTCACAGACATAGATGGTTGCCTAAGTCTCCGGCCAAAGAGTCAACAAACTCTATTTTTTATGATAAAAAGGATATGTCATGGCAATTCGTGGCAACTGTAGACGAATCAGGCTCACCCAGTGTAAGTATGGACTGGGTACCAAAATCTAATTAATCTCGCACTTCGTGCAGGGACAACTATGGAGGAATATCATCAGACCTTGGTATGTTGATAGTGGTTGTTCCAGGCACATGACAGGAGACATCACCCAACTACACGACATTCAACCATTTAATGGTGGGTATGTGTCCTTTGCGGGAGGAGAAAAAGGGAAGATCACTCAAAAGGGTACTGTAAGTAACGGTGTTTTAAAGTTTGAGAACGTTAATTTTATTCCAGAATTGAAGCACAGTCTTTTAAGCGTGTCGCAAATTTGTGACAAAGATTTTTCAACTTATTTTACTAAAATGGAGTGCTTAATTCTGAAACCTGGTATAATCATACCAGAAGACTGGATTCTTGTTCGATCACAACGAAAAGATAATGCTTATGTGATCGACATGAACAAAAATGTTCCTGACGAAATAACCTGCTTATTTTCAAAAGTGTTAGAACATAATGCGATGCTTTGGCATCGTCGGCTTGGTCATGCTAATACAAAAAATCTAAATCGTCTTGCTAAAAACAATTTAGTGCGTGGCTTACCAATCAAGGATTTTGTGACAGTTGAAAAATGTGTTGCTTGTGCTTTGGGTAAACATCATCGAAAATCTCACAAGCCTAAGTCAATTAATACCATCTCATCAGTTTTTCAATTACTTCATATGGCCTCCTTGGGCCGGTCCATGTCCTAAGTTTGTCTCGTAGCTCTTACTGTCTTGTTATTACTGATGACTACTCACGTTTTACCTAGGTATTTTTCTTGTCAAATAAGAGTGAAACTGCAGATCTGATCAAGAAGTTTGTGGTATTAATGGAGAATCAACTGAACCTAAAGCTGAAAGGAATCCGGTGTGATAATGGTACGGAATTCAAGAATGCAGTTCTGAATCATTTCTGCTCATAAAAGGGAGTGCTTCGTCAGTATAGCGCTCCAAGGACACCGCAACAAAATGGTGTCACTGAAAGAAGAAACAAAACTCTAATTGAGACAGCACGAACGATGTTATGTGACTCCAAACTGCCACTGTTTTTCTGGGCAGAAGCCATCAATACAGCCTGTTATGTTCAAAACCGGGTGATAATCAATAAGTCCAAGATGAAGACTCCATATGAGATCGCTTATGGTCATCAACCCACTGTCGCGCGTTTCAGAGCTTTCGGGTGTCCGTGCACATTACTAAATCTAGACACCACTCCTAAATTTGGAGCCGCAGCGGATGAATGTTACTTTGTTGGATATAGGGGAAATACACATATAGGGTCTACAACAAGTCAACTAAGCAGATTCTAGAGTCTTATGAAGTTCGTTGGCTAGAAGATATTGAGGCTGACGCCCGTGTCGGTCCCGATTGGTTATTTGACTACAATGAATTCTTCAAACCCTTAAATGTATCTCCAGTCATCAACATAGCATCTTAAGGTGGCTCCTCAGAGGAAGTTACTCAAGACAATTCTCATTCACTGTCTCATATTTCTCCGTTACTGGATGATGAGGTTATTGAGATGACTAGTGCTTCGACCACAACCGATAATCAGCCTATACAATCTTCAAAGACCAATCATTCACAACCTATCTCGTCTGAAAATACTGCAAATGTTGAGGGGGAGAGTTTCGTTCGTCAGATATTCGGGAGCACACTATTTCCCGACGCCATTCCAGAAGAATACGTTGCCGGCACCTCATACTTTCACAGTACAGCGACGTCTGGATGGAAAAATCCCCTCACTGACTCTGGGGAGAACGTAACCAATCTTCAACCTAACTGTGATGTTTCTGATCAGCTAATTCCATCAAGAATCCAAAAAGATCATCCGATTGAAAACATCATAGGTCCCATTGAAGCAGGTGTGTCCACCAGAAGTCAGACCGGACACATAAACAGTTGTATGTTTTCCTGTTTCATATCTCAAATCGAGCCAAAGAATATTGAAATGGCACTTCAAGAACCTAGTTGGGTTGACGCCATGCATGAAGAACAGAATCAGTTTGATAAGTTGAAAGTATGGAGATTGGTTAAACTGCCGGAAGGGAAGAAAGCTCTTGATACAACATGGGTATTTAGAAACAAGCAAGATGACACTGGGGTTATTGTTCGTAATAAGGCACGACTGGTAGTTCGCGGGCTTCGCCAGGTGGAAGGGTGGGATTACACAGAAGTCTATGCTCCAGTGGCCAGACTTGAGGCAATTAGAATTTTTCTGGCATATGCATCGTATATGGGTTTCACCGTATTTCAGATGGATGTCAAAACAGCGTTTTTGTATGGTGAGGTCAAAGAAGAAATTTATGTTGATCAGCCACCGGGTTTCGTTGACTCTAAGAAACCAAATCATGTTTACAAGTTACACAAGGCTCTATACGGGTTACATCAGGCTCCACGGGCGTTGTATGCTACACTGACCGCGCACCTACTTGACCACGGCTACAAGCGGGGAACGATTGATCAAACCTTGTTCCGGAAAACAGTCGGAAAGGATTTGATTCTGGTCTATATTTATGTTGATGACATCATCTTCGGTTCCACCAGTGCTGACTTGTGCAAAGAATTTGAAGGTGTTATGAAGAAAAGATTTGAGATGAGCTCGTTGGGTGAAATGACAACATTTCTGGGTTTACAGGTTCGCCAAAGTCCGACGGGAATTCTGTTACATCAAGGAAAGTATGTTGAAGATATGCTAGCTAAGTTTGAGCTTCAAGATTCCAAGAGTGCTAATACTCCAATGGCAGAAAGACCACTTTTGTCATCTGATCCTGAAGGAAGTCCCGTAGATCAAAAATACTATCGATCGATGATCGGGTCTCTGATGTATCTCACAGCTAGCCGTCCCGACATAATGTTCGCAGTCTGCCAATGTGCTCGCTTCCAGGCTAATCCTAAACTCTCTCATTTAATTGCTGTTAAACATATTTTTAGATATCTGAAGGGACAACCAAAGTTAGGTATTTGGTATCCCAAACAATCAAAATTTGATCTTTATGCTTTTGCTGATAGCAATTATGGTGGAGATGACATTGATAGGAAATCCACGTCAGTCGGTTGCCAGTTTCTCGGAGATCGGCTCATTTCATGGCAGTGTAAGAAACAACAAACAGTATCCACCTCGACAGCCGAAGCAGAGTATGTTGCCGCATCCGCTTGCTGCTCTCAGGTTATCTGGATGCAAAACCAGTTGCTGGATTACGGTTTGGAATTTCTTGACACTCCTATTTTATGTGATAATGATGCGGCCATTGCTATTGTGAAAAACCCGGTCCAGCATTCTAAAACCAAGCACATCGATATTAAAATTCATTTTATTCGTGACTGTTTCGTTCGAAAATTGATTCATCTTGAACATGTCCACACCGATAATAACGTGGCGGACTTATTTACAAAACCGGTCGGCACAGCAAAATTTAATGTGCTTGTGAGTTTTCTTAAAATGCTACGTTTAGAGGATTGAGTCTTTTTGGGGATAAATTTGTACATTTTTGTTTAGTTTTTGCACAAATTTAGGGGGGGAAAAATCAAAAAGCCAAAAACAGTGTGCGTGCGTTTTCTTTATTTAAAAAAAATGAGTTTTTCAAAGATTCATTTTTGCTTAAAATTATGTCGGTTGCTCAAGTTTGAAGGACATATACTTGTATATGGTTGGTCCAGTGTTCTATTTGTAGTTTCACAGGATAGCCATTTACCTAACGACTGAAAGCACCCGGGGCGATTATGATATGTTTTTGTGTTTCGTGTTCTTTCACTTAAAATTATGTCGGTAACTCTGAGTTGGAAGGACATGTGTTTCCATGCATGTTTGGTCCGGTTAACCACTGGTGGTTACAATGGATAGCCATTAACCTAAAGGCTTAAAGTGACCGGGGTGACTGAATGCTTAACACGTTTATTTTACTTAACTCTCCGGGAAGTGATATTATTATTCAGTTAACAGCTTTTTAGAAGCTTTAAAATATTTTCAAATGGAAATTGATCCAACCTTTGGGAAGTGATAGATAAATTGTTTCTGTGTGCCTAACAGGTGAAGTTATTAAGCTTAAAAGGCTCTAGAACAGTAATTGATGTGTATGGTACTTTCCACGATGCGTAAGAGTTAAAGTGATATAAACTAAATTTGCTAAACTTAATGTGGGGGGTCATTTTGAAGACAGGTGCATGTCTCCAGATACATCTCTCTGAATGATAGGCAGAAAAGCAATTACCCAGTCATACACGAGCCCGTTAGTGTCTTGATCACCAAAATATTGTATAGTCAAGCTATTGCTATGATTATTATTGAAGCAAAATATATATATATAATAAATTTTTTGTGATTGAAGTTTTGTATGTTTATTAAAGTTATCTCATTATCAAGGCTTAAAGGGTCAAACTAGAACTACAGAGATGGGGGCACACAAATAAGTCCTGTCATGTCTCGAATGAAAGGCCTGTCTGTTTACTGGCACTAAGTCCAACGTTCAACCTTAAAACTAAGCCTGCTTTGTATAAAATTATTTTGATCAAGCACTAGGGGGTTGGAGTCAAATTGGGGTGATCTGAGGAAAGCCAAATACGCTTTGAGAAGAGATAGGAGGCATCACAGGTCTATGAGTGATGTCCATCTAAGCTTTATGCCTAACTGAACCTTAATCATATCACAGATGCGATGAAATATCATGCTAAGTATGGGATACACGCTATCAATCTGTCTCTTAATGTCATAATAACGCTGAACATGAATCCTTGTGGCAGCTTCTTAAACGATATGATTCCATGTTCGGATCTTTTCATGAAAGAGCGGCAGTTTTACGAAGAACTGAAACTTGATCCCGACGTTAAATGTAAAGGGAGTTTTTTTTATTTTTAATTTTATTTTTTTGTCCTGTCTAATATTGCTTTTCCGCGAAATTACTCTCCTCGAAATGTTTGCGTAAATTATGTTTTGTCAAATTTGGGCTTCGAAAGATTTGGATCTTGTTATGGGTCATGAACTTATTGGGTTGTTTTGGTTTTCGGCTTATGTTAAACCCAGTGAAGGGTTTTCGGCCCATCTGATCTGAGTATAAGTACTCTTATTAGATTCTATTTTTCTTTTATTACTCTTTTAAAACCTCCAAACCCTCTCAACCGAGATCGTCTCATTTAATCATCTTGCCGAAATCATAATTTTTCTCGCTAATCACCATTTAAAGTGTTCGTTGTTGACTAGCAGGTACTGGACGAGATCAAATGAGTCTCATATGCTACTGAGGATCATCTTAGTGCTACCATGAACTGAGTTCATGGGTGACTTTGATTCAAAATTGGATTTATGAGTTATTAGAGCTTTGATGGGAATATTGATTTTGTTTTAGGGTTTTCGGCTAATGCTCTTAAACAAGTGGTTGCAGGTTTTAGTGGAGGTTTAGGGATCTCGGTGGGATGATGGTGACTACACGTTTCCCAATGTGGAAACCAAGAGGTTTTCTGTCTCCAGCTGTCAAGAGTTCTCGGTTGACTTATGTTGACCGAAAACACCATGTATTAACAGAAAACACTCGTTCTCGGTCAAGAATGACCGAAAACCCATGTTCTCGGTTTCATATTGACCGAAAACTCTAGTTCTCGGTTATTCTCTTTGATTTTTATTTTCGTTCCTTGACCGAGAACCTTCCTTGTTGACCGAGATCCCTCCTGATGAATTTAACACCCACAGTTAGACCATTCAATTCATTCTTGGGCTTTCATATAAGCTATCATTGGGCCTGTTCCAATCTTGAGGCCCAAGCTCTTTATTAATCATGGACCAAATGTTACACACTGTAATATTGATTTATTAGTTGTCTAACTTGACTCGTTTGGTGCAGAAATGGCCGATCAGAATCCATTAAAGTTTGTGGATACTCATAATATAGCTGGCCATATGTATGATCCACCATTGGCTCACAAAGAATTCAAATCGATGATTGTTGGACTGAATACTTGCAGGATCTCTCATGCTCTTCGTGAGAATCCTGTCATCTGCAAGAAGATGGTAACTGATTTCTGGAAGAATGCAAAGATCAATTCTCAAGGAGCAGATGGAATTATTTCAATCGACTCCAAAATACAGATGAAGCCGGTTATTGTTACGGAAGCCATTATCAGAGAGGTACTTTTGTTTGGGGATCAACCCGACTACCCAACAGAGTACTCTACAGCCGAAGTTACTGAAGTATTACACGAATGGGGTACGAAGGCACTTATCCACCGGCAATCAAGAAACTATTTCACCCTTACTGGAGATACCTATTGCACACGTTTTTCACATGCATCTCAGGAAGAAATGGGGGTTCAGATGAAATCAGTCACACCCAAATGTCTGTCGTTGCTGCTCTAATCATGGGTTGGAATTACAACTATTCCAAGTTCGTCTTCAATGAAATGATGAGCAATCTCAGGGCAAAGAAGAAGGAGATGTTTTTGATGTACCCAAGGTTTTTGCAGATGATTTTTGACTCTCATTACACCGACTTGGTTAAAACTGTTGAGACTTTGGATATGAAAACTATGCGACCCAATTCCTTTGGGTTAATGAAGCAGTCAAGAAAAGGAGCCAAAGTGGTTTACAGGGGATTGAGACCCCTGGAAAAATTCGATCATTTTGCTAAGACCGAAGCTGAGCCTGTCATAGCTCAGGTTGCTGACAAACACGTGGTACCCGCTCAACCACGTGCTGCTACATTTGAGATCTCCGATGATGATGAAGAGCTCCCTCAGCCAAGTACTCTTACAGATGATGAAAGATTAAAAGCCCTCGAAGCTGCTAAAGTCCTACTTCAGTCAACTGCTCGGAAGCCTCCTCTGACAGTTTCTGAAAATTCTGAGGAAGACTATGTTGAAGAGCCAACTGCTGATCTCATCCATCGCAAACAAAAAGGGGAAGATTTGAGATCAAGCGAGTTGGTCAGTGAAGTTGAAACAACCAATGCTACACCAACACCAACACTCGCAGCAGCACCAGAACCAACCGTCATCCCTCAACAAAACACCGATCAACCAGAATCACATGCTCCAGAATCGCTGACTAAACATGTTGCACCTACTACTGAGCCAACATTTATGGAACTGTTGTCCAGTGATTTCGGTGATGATTTTGATTTTGAAACAGAGATTCCACACACTGATGCTGCAGATATTCCCTCTGGGTCATCCGACCAATTTGATCAAGGTCAGTCAAGTTCCGGTGTTTCCGATAAGGTTTCTCAAATTCTTGCTATGCAGGAAAACTATCTTCAGAACAAGGGAAAAGGAGTGGTTCTTGAGAATGTTCCTGTAGATGTTCAAGCTCTACAACGTCGTGTATTTGAACTGGAGCAGGATTCAGTGATTAAAGATATCCGTATTTAGGAACTTGAGGCTAGCAACCCAGATAAAGACTCCAAGATTAAAGAGCTGCAATCCGGCATGGGAGGTTTAACAGCTATGTATCTCGATCTTCAACAAAAGTTAGTTTAGAAATTTGGAGACGAGTTCAAATGTAATGAAGATATGACATATCAAGCTCCCACTGCTGATCAAAACAAAGATTCTGATGCCCATCCAGATGATAGCACTGGTGTCAGTTGACAAGAAGAATCAGAGTCTCTAAACCAGTATTGAATGCACTATCTGTCATAAAAGAAAAATCTGACAGAATTAAGAAGAAACTGCTTGAAAAAGGAAAGAAGAAATTGCTGGTAATGAAGAACTCAGATCAGAATGTTGTGTCTTCGGATCACCCAGAGAGATATGTTGTTACGCTTCAAAAGGGATTTTATGATAAATATGGTGATCGATCTGGATTTTTATCCTGGGGTTTTGATGCAGATAAGAACATGTGATGGGTTAAGAGAAATTCAAGGACAATGGAGTATTATAAAAAGATGAAGGACTTTGGTTCTTGGACTAAGGTTGATTTGAGTGACTTAATTAATGCTCCATTTACCAATCTGACAAATGACAAAAGAGGAACAGATTTTTTCAATTTTCTGAAGCGTCAGGTTGATAGAGGCTTTCCACACATGACTACTGCCGATTCCTTCCTGAAGAAAGCCAAAGGAGTCTTGGATCCAAGAACTGGGAAAACTATGGTAAACGTGATGTGGCCTCCCACAAAGAAAGCTACTTACATTCCAGTACCAGGTGCCATTCCCGATGGTACATTGGATAACATGAGATTCTTGTTCTACGATTCTTTTACCGCCACAGCTGTTGTCAAACTACAAAAGGGGAAAGGTCAATATCACTTTGTTGACCCTAAGGATCTGTTGAAATTTCATGAGAAAGATATCAAGACACTCAGCACGCATCAGATTGTTGATGATGGTATTTTTGAAACGGCCGCCAAAGAATACACAAGCATGGTGGCATCTATCATCAATAATAAGTTTTGGGCTGGAGGTTTGAAAGATGCGGATATTGATTACATGGAGGAAGAGTAAAAGATAAAGCTACAAACCAAGGAGGAGATTGTTGGGCCTAGTTTTGTGGTTTGTACTTAATATAGTAATGTTTGGGCTTGGGTTTTGGATATACATGTAAACCGAGAACACTTATGTGTTCTCGGTGGGCTCCTGGTTGGTTGAGCCGGCATGTTGGTTGTTTTCCCTATATATAGAGATGTAATGTATAGGGTTAAAGGTTGTTGATTCCGAGTAGTATTGTAAGTGCTTAAGCACCTGACGTATTCAATAATATACGTGTGTTTAGAAGCAATTCCGTGTTACTTTTACTGTGTTATTCGTGTTCTTCAATCACCGAGTGTTGGTTTTCCGCACCAATACTCGTTTGGTTGATATCATATTGTATTGATACAGATTCGGGACTTACAACTATTATATATATAACTAAGAATATATCAAATAACTAGATCCTGGGTTAATGATCTAATACGTGTATGGATTGATTAAGATCTAAGAATTGGTATTCACAGTCATTTTGTACCCACAAGATTCTAATGGAAGGAGACTTCAAATCCACAGTGCAGCACCAGAGACGACTAAATCCGAACATGCAATACGTTGTGAAGAAGGACGTTCTCAAACTGCTTGATGCAAGATTGATTTACCCCATATCCGATTCTTCTTGGGTAAATCATGTTCAAGTAGTCCCGAAGAAAGGAGGAATGACGGTATTCACCAATGACAAGAATGAGCTTATTCCTATGAGAACTGTCACGGGATTGCGAATTTGCATCGACTATTGCAAATTCAACGATGCCACTAGGAAATATCACTTTCCTCTTATGTTCATCTATCAGTAAAGATGTACTATTGTTTTCTTGACGGATTTTCTAGTTACTTTCAAATTCCAATTTATCTTGAAGATTAGGAGAAAACGACATTCACATGCCCCTATGGCACATTCACTTACCGACGAATGCCCTTTGGTCTGTGTAATGCTCCAGCTACTTTTGAAAGTTGTGTGATAGCTATCTTTCATGACATGATTGAGGATTCAATGGAAGTCTTCATGGATGACTTCTCTATCTTTGACGACTCCCTCAATCTTTATCTTGAAAATTTAAAATGGGTGTTAGCACGATATGAGGAAGCCAACCTTGTTCTGAATTGGGAAAAATGTCACTTTATGGTTAAATAAGGAATTGTTCTTGAACACAAGATTTCTCAAGCAGTACTAGAGGTTGATAGAGCCAAGGTAGAAACCATTTCCAAACTTCCACCACCCACATCCGTTAAATCCATTCGAAGTTTTCTTGGCCATGCAGGTTTCTATCGCCATCTCATCAAAGACTTTTCAAAGATAGCCCGACCAATGACACAACTTCTTCAAAATGATGCTCCATTCATCTTCTCCGAAGATTGTTTGAATGAATTCCAAATACTGAAGGGCAAGCTTGTACTTGCAGACTGGACATTGACAACCCGCAAAATAAAACGATTTATTATATTCCATAATCGAGATTAATAAGTTTTTAAACTGGATTATGTGAAATTTAAGACCTATAAGTGAAAAATATTTTTATATTCTGAGAATAAAGGAAATATATTTAATGGAAAAACGAGCGAATCAGACCAAATAAAGGAATTTTGGTGATAAGTTATGAAGAAACGACAATTTTCAGGTAAACATGGGAATATTCAACCCGATATTCAAAAAAATATTCATGGATGAATCCATTTGAATATTGTAGAGGATTGAAAAACGAGAATGCAGGGAAAACGTGACTCAATTCTTAGTTATAACGAAACGATAAATTGCAAATTAGTATTTTGAACACGATCATTAAGAGTACACATGCCGACAAGTTCACAAAAATAAATGCTATCACCATAATTGAGATTTATTATTTGGACAAAAATAAATCAAATCTGATGAATTATATGTAGAGAAAAAAATAATATCTTTATATTTTTAAGTATTTCGGGTTAATGCGGAACCGAAACCTCTTAAACGACCAACAATAATTTATTTTGACCTATTCCACCGATTTCCTTCTTCGATCATCAAGGTATGTCGATTTAATCATTTCAATCTCATTCTAGTGCTCGGTCCTGCCCAATTACCTCAAAAAAAATCTGCGAACTTCTAGTAGGCAAAGAAATTAATATTGGTTGGCCTGGGAAATCATCTTATTAAAAGGGCGTCATCGAAAAATGACTCAAGAATTGAAACACGCTCAGCCTTATCATGAGGTTACCATGCACACTAATTATTTTTACAAAATTCCATTAGACCATTCCCATTGGCTCAATTATGTTCGGTCGGTTGGTTAAAAGCAAAAAGAAAATAAAAACTCCTTGAATCGGCCCAATTTGTCACAACCTGTTCGGTGGTTCCAGCCATTAGTCGGTTTGACTGTTCTCTATGGTGGGGGCATCGAAGCCCCTCCACCATGCCACGTCAGCGCCACATGAGCATAGGGCATCGAAGCCCTTCTCCATAACGTCCCGCTGTGGTTTAAAGCCCCTTGGGGCCCTAATATATATATATATATATACATATATGTGTATGTGCGTGTATAAGAGGAAGACAAACAGGGGCGGATCCAATGCTTTGCGACGGTGGGCCGGTGCCCACCATCCGACTGCCGGAGTGTCATGTTTGCAGCTACACCTTAGTATATAATTAGTCAACAATCGCTCAGTGCCCACCGTCAACAACCGGTCAATGCCCACCGTCGGTTTTTAAAATAAAGAGATTACAAAGATTTTCCGGCCATCGTGATGTATTAATGTGGTTTGGATTAATGTGCAGTGTAACAGTTTGTCATAAAATACATTAACTTCTACCAAGAATTCACCCAATTAAATTATGACACATAACTTACATAAAAATTACAAATCTAATTATTTTTAACTGAATTGCTAGCCCAAGAAAAAAGTATTATATAAAACATTTTATTGTTTTTTTATCTATGAATTTACAAGTTCGCGATTTTCGGTTTACGTTCATTTTAAAATTATTTGATTACTCTATTATTGTATTTATTTGTCACTTTACTTGTACTTCGATATTATTTATATAACTATTTTATTTATTTTCAAAATATGCGTATAACTAGACCATGCTCAGTTATCATGTGAAGATATCATCTAAACAAAAACTATCTTGTAAATTTCCGATTAAAATGTTTTGGTTCCGTCACTAGTTGTCGGACTTGCCGTAATTATGATGGCGGTGCTTGGTGATAGTGTATGGAATAATTAAATAAGTTTGTCCAAAATGCAACTTAATATAAATATATACATATATATATATAATATTATAATATGTGTTTAACGTTTAAACTTTAAAGGGTGAGTTAATCAGGCTAGCTCTAAAAAAAGGTAAAATAACTCATTTACGCTCTCATGTGCCCCGAAAATTCATTCCGCTTTGGGCCTTCAGAAAGGTTTGTCGGCCCTGTGACCCGACCCATTTTTTACCTTATCTGTTTTGTGCCCCCCGTAACAAAAATTTCTGGATCCGCTTCTGAAGACAAACACGTGGCCCCATCACCACTTCCATAGGCGCCCATCGTGGAATCATTTTGAATACTTACGTATGCCCTTTGGGCTAATGAATACCTTAGTGAACTATATGTTTACGACCTTACACAGAAAGCGTGTTGTTGCATTGATGTGTTTATTTGTTTTTTAATTGATATCCTTGTACACATATAAGTATTGAACATCTTTTGCAATTTACCAGAGCAATCGACATGTTTGTGAGAGAATCAAAGAGTGATTTTCAAAAGAATAAGATTTCAATCAGATTTAAAAAGTGTTGCATGATTTCAATAAGATTTATTTGGGAGGAACCTAAGTCTGTGGGGTCCGTGCCTTCCGTACCGCCAAAAGGTCTTTTTTTTGGCAGATCCCGCTCCTAAACATAAGGGAGGATAGGGGTCCTGGGGCCGGGCCTACCATATCAAAAGGGTCGTAGGAAAAAAAACATATGAGTCACGTGTTATCCGCACAAGTTGTAGTAACTGATCCAAGGAATATAGAGGTTGTGACGAATGTAATTTATGGGATTTATGGGACAACACTGAAGACTGTCAAATGGTTAAGAATGTAATTTATGGGATTAGTGGATTAGTGTGTAGTGTAGACAATATATATGCATGAATATACAAATATTTTTATAAGAGGTTTTTTGGGACTAACATGTTACTACTATAAAATATTTAAGGGTGTTTGGAATTTCTTATTTTACCTTCTTGTAACTTTTTTCATAAGTTATAACTTATTTCCTCACAATAAAAATACCAAATAACTTTTAACTTTTTTTTCAAAAGTTAATAAGTCATAAGTTGCTAAAATAAGCAATCCCAAACACCCCTTACACTAGGGATGAGATCGGCACCGTACCGGTACCGACCGGTCCCAGTCCCGAAAATTGCGAATTCTTGGTACAGGTACGGGACCAGGACGGTACCGAGATTGAAGGTAAATTCGGGAAATACTGGTCTCGTCCTGTACCGGTACCGATTTCGATACTGGTTCGGTACTGGTACCAACCGGTACCCGTACCGATTAGAGCTGTAAACGAGCCGAGCCAGAGTGTGCTCAAGCTCGAGCTCGAACTTAATCGAGCTGGCTCGAGCTCGGCTCGTTTTCTTTATCGTTTTCTTTATCGAGCTGAAAAATCAAGCTCGAGCTCGAGCTCGGCTCGTTTAAAGCTCGAGCCGAGCTCGAGCTCGTCGAGCCAGTCTCCTTTAATTTTTCTTAAATTTTTTTATTTTTTTTATTTTACAAATTTTGATATATAAAAAAATATATAACTTTAACATACATATTATAGAAAATTTATAAATTAGAGAATTTATAACTTTATGTTTTATTTTCGTTATTTTTTATAAGTTTTAGGTATCGAGTGATATAATATATGTATAAGTATGATATTATTATATATAGATATTAAAATTTAAGATTTAATCTAAACGAGCCAACGAGCCGAGCCAAAACCGAGCCATGATTCGAGTCGAGTCGAGTCGAATCGAGCCGAGCCAAAACTCGTTTAGAAATCGAGCCGAGTCGAGTCGAGTCGAGCCGAGCTCATTTAGAATCGAGCTATTTTTGAGCAAGTTTCGAGCGACTCGCGAGCTTTTTGAACAACCTAGTACCGATTTTGCTCATCTCTACCTTACACATCATTAGAGAAACCTGACATCAATTTTAATACTATTAGGCTTTGAGAAACAACTTATTGCGGAGAATGATACTCATGTAATGTTATAGGTGTTTCGGTTTGACATGCGAACACCGTCTCTTAGCAAACAATATTGGTTTATAAGCAAGAACTTTTTTTCCACGTTCCTATATAAATTTTAGCGAATACTTTCGATAGCCTCTTAACAGTCATTAAAAGGTCACCTCTTAATGACTCGTGACCTCTTAATGGTTGAGAAGTAATCTTAAGCCTGAATAGTTAAGAGTCTCGTAACCTCTTAAAAGTTACCTCTTAACCAATTGAGACTTAAGACTACCTCTTAACTATTCAGACTTAAGCCATTAAGATATAGTCTCTTAATACTGTTAAGAGTTTACCAAACAGCTCATTCAAACAATGCATTAGAGACAAAGTTACCTCTTTAAAAGTTTTTTTATGACTCTTTTGGTAAGGCGTCCCGTATTTATTTATTTATTTATTTATTAAATTCTAACGGAATTAAAAAACGTCGTGTTTCGGGAGAGATTAGGAATAGCGAACATAGCAGACAAGATAAGAGAGTGGAGATTGAGATGGTTTGGACATGTGAAGAGAAGACAAACGATGAATCCTGTTAGATCCATAGAAAACATTACTATAGAGGGGAGAAGGGGTAGAGGACGACTTAAATTGACTTGGGATGAGAGGATTAAGCATGATTTGATAGACCTAAACCTCTCCGAAGACATGGTTGAGGATAGGAATTCTTGAAGAAGTAAAATTAAAGTTAAGGATTTTTAGGTAGAAAGGAATACCTTAGGGCTTCTATTTACCTGATTTTAGTCACACGCCATAATAATATTTTCTCTACTGCTACTGCTACTGCTACTGCTACTGCTACTACTACTACTGTTGAATTCTGATTTCCTTTGTATTGCTTCATACATATGTACTTTAGAGCTGAGGGTTTCTCTGGAAGCCACCTCTTTATCCATGTGAATAGAGGTACGGTGTGCCTACATCTCACCCTCCCCAGACGCTACTTATAGCTATGCTATTGGTGGGATTTCACTGGGTATGATTGATTGATTGATTGAAATTAAATTCTAACGGAACACTATTGGATCAAATACAAAGGCATTGTTGAGAAAAAGATGGCTTTTTCGGGATAAAATGCAAATTGGATTCATGGAACAGGAGAAGGAATTCTCATTCCTTAGCCAGAAAGATATGCTGCCATGAAAGGCAAAGGAATGCTGGAATGCCAACATGCGTCTATTATTGAAATCACCCGACCCGACAGTACCCGTTTGGGGAACGTCCAGTGCCAAAGTCATGGGTAAGTCGCCAATCACTATCGAGAATCCCGAGTAACAGGCCAGGCCGCTAAAGGAGCTAAAGTAGTAATAAATCATGTTAATAAAACAGATCCTATAGACAGCCCATTTATTCCTAATTTCCAACAGAAATCAAAAAAATTGATCCATTTATAGTCCTCTACTAGTTGGATTAATGGATCATCTAATTGGAAATGATAACATAATGCAATTGGAAATGATAACAGAATGCATAGGTTGTTAAAAGAAGTTCTAATATACATATACATATAGTATACCACTTAATTACCCTATTTCTTTTACGGGGAAGAAAGAAAATTAAGAAACCTGTAAATATTGGTAAAGCTGCAATTATTGTTAACCAAGAAAAATTGTTCGTGATAAAGACAAGATACACTTGAACCAGAAAAACCTGGGCTCAAAAATAGATTATTTTTTAGCACAGGTTTTTGCGATAACAGGTGAAGTGGCCAATGCCGCCTCCCCTTGGCACATCCACACCCTCCACAACGAGTAGTCTTAGAATGTACTTATACAGCAACACTTACTCATCCAACACTTTCCAAGAATAACACACCACTTAGAAAAAGTGAAGCCCTAATAATAAAAGACTTAATACTCAAATATAAGTGAAGTTACCAACTGTAACAGTTTAACGTTAAAATTAGTTATTTCTCTTATCCACTTATAACCTATTTTACCATCCTCCAAACTTCCAGTCAACAGTTTTCAATCTCGGTCGGTTTTAACCCAAATCTGGAACTGCACCGATGCAAGTTAACCATAGAAAACGATCTCATAGATGATAGGTTCGGGCTCTGTACGTCGTTATCCTCTCGTTCTGAAGCAAAATGAAATGTGGTGGTTTTAGGTTTCTTTGATATCCGGCCAGTGCTGATATTTGATAATTGGAAAGCTCGGTTCTTGTTCTTGTGCGACAAAAGTGTAGTAGCTAGAAGATTTCTCCGTTTCCGGTTAAAGGCGTTATCTGGTTTTGCAATGTCGGTTATTGGTGGTGTCGATGAGTGCAACATGTTTGCTAAACACGCGAAGGATTTTGATTTTCCATCATAGAATGTAGATATTCCTCGTCTGTAATGAAAATTCATCAAGTTATTAACTGTATATTGATGGTACAACTGTACAAGCTATATTAATACGCATTTTAACAATCTTGAATTTTGAGATGTTAATAAGTTTTTATTATGATTTGGAGATATGACTTTTCTCATATTCTAAGTCTCATAAACTAATCGCAAATTATTCAAGCATGATTACAACAATTTCAAACTATTTAATAATAATGATTTCTTTATACGTTTAATATTAATATGTTAAATATTTGGTTCAAAACATGTAAACTTAACTATCAGTACAATTACAACAGCTTCATTTAAAATAAAAATTATTGTTCTTGTTATACTCTTTAATACAGCAATACAATTCTAACAATTTCAAGTCTCTAATAATTTATTATTATTTATTATTATGCTTTCTAATTTCCAATAGCTATAAATGAGTAGGCAATTGAGGCGTGTATCACTGAGTACCATATAACTAACCAAACACACTATTCACACATGCTCTAAATATTTGGATTTGGGTTTATCTACAATCCTAGTCATGGACCCATTTTAAAATGTGGTTGAAGCTGGACCAAGAAATCAATTTGATGATAGACATGTGCATCCATGATCCATGGAAATATTTTAAACCTAACAGATAATAAAAGATGCAATTAATAATTATGGATATTATTAAATTAAACCACTCACAAAACATGGCTTTTTGGTACTATCTACTTACCCCACTCCTTATCTCTTCTTTTTAATCTTATCCCTTCCTTTACTTTATATCAAAGTGGGCCCCTTTTTGTCTAGTCTTAGGGGATAATATTATCAACAATATTTTTTTTTTTTATTTTTGTTATCCAGATCACACATTCACACCACTTCATTTTTCCTTTAATATTTATGTATCTTCAAAAGGTTTATTCCAAAAAATATTAGAATATACTACGAAAATGATATTTTTATAAAAACTCATATCAATGTGATAATGGAAAGTGATATTTTTCCAAACAATTCATATCAATATGATAATGTAAACGGGATGCAAACCACACAAACCGAAACCAAAACGATTAATTTTGCAAACTTGAGGTCGAGCCCAGCTCGTTTCAAGCGCTATTCTTAAAGCTCGGGCTAGACTCTTGAGTAGTTTTTCAAGCTCAATCTCTGCTTGGACTTGACTCTTTTTTTATTTATTATATATTTTACTTTTATATATGTACTAAATTCTGTATATACTTATAATGTTTATATATAAAATAACTTAAAACTATTTACTTATTTTTTATTATAGTTTTTTCATACATTAATATTTATTATAATAACTTACATGTTTAACATACTAAATTAAAAATAGTGTCGTTAGACTCGCAAGCTGTCTTGAACTCTATAAGTGAAGCACTGACATGTTTATCAAACAAACTTATTTTAGACTCGAGCTTGTTAAGCTCGTTTAATTCAAGCTTATAGAAATAACTTTTAAAATCTAATTCTAATTTATAAAGTTTAGCTTAAACTTTTAATTTAAAAAAAATATATTCTAATTTCAAAGCATGCATGACGGGAAAATAGTCTGGATGTTATTGAGTTGGACACAATAAATGTTTGACTTGTTAAACATAAGGTCGAATATATTGTCTTACTTTCTACTGTAACAATAATATTATTTTTTTAATATCACAAATTTGGAAGATAATATAACCATCCTTAAAAAAGTTTTTGCCAAAAAAAAAAAGTAAAAAGTTGTGCAATTAATTGGTACAACTCTTAGAAATCGCCAGAAGCTAGACGGGTAGGGACTGGCGATTAATCCGAATTCACATGAATTAATCAAAATTAATTGGAATTTTCAAAAATATAATATAAACCCCAAATTTTATATACCGATTTAGAAAATCAGGGATCCATCGGCCATAAATTGGTGGGGTTGAGACTAGTGATTAATCAGGTATTAGTCTACTCACTGGGTATAAGTAGTAATTTCCATATATATCACATAATTCACCAATTATTTCCCCTTAATTTCACTAAAACCATCACATTAATCACTTTCCCCAAATTTCTAGCCCTAAATTAGAAAACACAAAATTAATCTCGAAATTGAATCACAAAACCAAAATTAATCGCAAATTAAGGTTATAACAGATCCAAATCCACCACAATTTGCACAAATTACGAAACTAACCTGATCGGTAAAGCTTTTTCCAGTGCTTGCATCGCATCATCGAGAGATCCGGTGGTTGTAATTTGCTTATTATTATTACCGTGATCATTGAATCTGTACGGACTCTGAGCATCATCTCCGTCGTCCACGTCATCATCGCTGTTGTTTCCAATCGATGAACTGCTGGACGAATTGCATTCTTCTTCTTCGATTATCCTCAAATACGTCGTCGTTTTGGCTTCCGTACGGTCTGGTACTGTTACGGCGTCGTTTTGGTGATTATCCATTAGGTCTGGATTAAGTTTCATTTATGTATGGATCTAATAGTGATAATGAGGAGGTGGTGGTTATGAATATGTGTGTGGGATTTGTAAAGGAAGGAGTAAATATAACAATAACAATGGGCGCCTTTGTTTGGTTTGGTTTGGTTTGGTTTGGTTTGGTTTACAATAGTGTGTGGATGGATATGTATAACTTAACTATGTCTATATATATACATGTGTATGAATGTATGATATGTATGTATGTTAGAACTTTGATGGCTTTTGTTTATCCACTCTGTTGTCTGTGGTCTGGTTTTTTTTTATAAGTAATTGTTTTAGCTTTTTATAAAAAATCACTTTCAACTTGTTTGTTTTTCTTTTTTAATATTTGACTAGGTATTTAAGATTTTTTTTCAACAGTTCTTTTTTCTTTGAATTGAACATTTGATGATTTTATTTTTATTTTTTTCATTTGATGAGATGTTAGTTTAAATGTGTTTTATGGTTTTTGCCTTTTAGTTGAGGGTTATTGGCGAAGTCGTTTTAAGGGAAACCAACTTGCTTATTGGCGACCCTTGTTAATGACAACAAGAATTTTTTGTGTTGAAGTGAGATTCGAACTTATGACCTTAGGATTACAGAGCTTTTAGGGCTTAATTAACATGAAAAATTTCATAAAATTAAGGGATAGTTTTTAGGGTAAACGAGTAGACACGCTAGTTTAATTATTAAAAACATGAGTAAACAAGATTAGCATGTTTATGATACATATAACACGTTTAAGTTATTGTGGTAAATGGGTTAATATGTTCACACGATAAGTTTATGACACTATAATTGAAACATTATAATTGTATAGTTTTATGTACAATTTAAGATATAATATTTAAATATGCGTGTTAATATTTTGGAACGCTTATTTTATCGTGTTAGTTTTGTTTTTTTTTTAATTTATGTTTAGAGATTTGTGTGTAACAGTTAGACATGCTATTAGACTGTTTGTATTTAGTCGTGTTAAACATCAGGGCCGGCTCCGAAAAGGCGAAAATTTTTAAATTTTTTTGGGCCTTAAGGAATGAAACAATTTATTGGGTTCAAACAATTTAATTTTAATTGTGCTTGTTTGTATAAAAATAGGCTTAAAAACGTTTCAAACAAGACTAGGACCCACAACATTTTGGTTAGATGTCATACCTCTTTGCCACTATATCAAGCTAGTAGTTATGTAATTGTGTTGAAACATTGATAATACTTAATTTTTTCATAAAAATACATATAATTTAAAAAAAACAATTCGGGCCTAACGGGGTGTCGGGCATGTGGTCGTCGACTACCCTGCCACCCTCCATGGTCGGCCTTGTTAAACATGATGTGTTGTATCTTTCGTGTTATTGAACTCATATTTAACTTTTGTGTCGTTTTGTTTGGTATCTTGGTATCGTGCACTTTACCAAGCATGTTTGTTTTCGTGTTTAAGAAGTTGACACGTTAAGTTAAATGCATAGTCATCGAGTTCGCTAGTGGTATTAAACGTGTCGTGTCGTATTAATTTTATTTAACACAATACAAGATGTTTCGCCACCTCTTGTTATCAGTTATCAGTTGATGAAAATATGATCATCGAGATGTAATCGTATATTTATAGTTATGCTTATATAATTTATCTAACTAATTTAGTAATCACCCGTCAAACAATTTACTATGTTTTAAAAATAACCGAACCAATGACAAAACGGAATCACATGAAATGACATAGTTTTAAAAGATAAATTTATCAAGTTCTAACACATTTTCTATACACTTTTCCTAGTTGAGTGTTTCTATGAGAATTCTTTAACATGAATTTGTTAAACCTTAGACAAGTGAATCAATAACACAAAGACGATTTTACATAAAACGTTTATGTGACTCTTTTTATTAATAAGAAACAAGAACAAAATACTTATTCTACTCTTTCTACTCTACACAAATAAAACCTTTGATGGGTTTATAGAAAGATAAAAAGATAATTATGACACCAAGTTATTCAACTTGGTCCCTGAACTTTGGATCTCCACCAAACCACCCCTTGAGATCTTCCGTACCACCCTTATACTTTTCGTGTTAACCATTTGGGTCCTTCAAGTTGGTGTTGCTCCAAGTTTTATACTCCATCTCAATACCAACTTCCATTGTTCCTCCAAGATCCTTCACTCCTTGTAACGCTCGCACCTCTTTGAGCTTGATTCTTGGATTCAACCTTTTCACTCTACCTTCAGATTTCTTTTTCCTGGTTTCAAATGAGCTAGTTTTGAGATTACCATTGTTTAGAACTGCATCACCCGTTTTCAGATAGGAAACAACTTTTGCTTCTCAACTTCATTCCCAACTATCATGTTACTTAAAACAATTCTTCCATCTTCACTCGATGCATACTCCCTCTCTAACTCAACTCCTTTATTTGTTCGTTCATTCGGACCACCCGAACTTTGCATGAACCTCATGCAAACTGATGTGTGAAAAGTATAATACAAATAAAGAACGAATCACAATTAAGCTTTAAATTTATAAAAACGAAAATGTAACACCCCGTAACCGCAGCGGAAACGTAAACGGGATGCAACAGACACGTCTGATATCAACAGCATTGCTTATAAAGAAAACACCACTACATTAATTTACACCATATTACATTGTTCCGAGTTTAGTTATCGTCTAGGCGATAGCACATAAGTTTTACCAACATTACATTAACATATTTAATACAAAAAGATCATTAAGCTTCCACAAAAAGCACGCATCGTCAAGCATGTAGCAATTATTCCAGTTTAGGAGTACCTAGAAAGCATGTAAAGAAAACGGGTCAACTACGAATAGTTGGTGAGTTTCACTAATTTAAATAAACAGTGACAAATCATTATAATAATCATATATTAGCGATGTAATTATGCTGAGCCCACAAGTGAAACCTCTGACTATCCACATACAACCCCGTGGCATACTCCGCCCACGGACCTGCCCCAAACCGCTATGCCTAACATTACATAGCAAAAATATATATAACAACAAAATAGACATGTGCAACTGGCTGGGAAACATCAGCAAATCCATGCCGGACCAGTTGGGTTTGTCAGACCAATAGTACTATTCACACTCTACCGGCTTTCAGTTAATCACTCGTGTTGTGAGGCCTTACAATGTTAGCAACTCAGACAATTACCATCTTAGTACATTTCCGTACGATTCCCGTACAATAAAACATATATAAATACACGCAAATCCATGTGTTCAGTATGTACTTAAACATTTCAATAGTAACATGCTTTCCGCCCCGGGAAAATATTTAAAAACAATTCAGAAAAAGGGGCTCATGAAACTCACCTTAACGCAAGCAAGCAGTAACACAATACGCAGCTACTAATCCGGATCTGTAATACGATCCCTAAGTTCGTTACTATACGATCACTATTAATATAACTTTAACTGTGTTAACCGGTACATCTGGGGACACTGTTAACCCAGTACTGTACCCGTTCTGGGGGCAATGTTAGCCCATAAACACTTCTCCGGACTCAGATTGTGATATCGTTTAGAGTTCAATAGTTGAAATTACTATTAATTTGTTTTTCCCCGTTTTGCGTGCCCAGCACGGTTATCCGTTTCTACTTTTCAAAAATGAGTTTGGTCACACACGACCCGAAAATAGTTGTTGACTGATAATTTAATTAAAGTTGTGAAATTAGAGCTCGGTTTAGACGCCCCGATTGGCCGCGGGACCCGTTTCCGTCTTTAGTGCACCGGAAACTGTTAAATCGGGTAAAATTATTCAAATTATCCGGATTATTTTCGGAGGATTCATTTTTACTTGTTTAACTCAATTATATGAAAATAGTTCATTTTTAGGGTTTTTATACACCAGTCAGTTCGTTTAAGCGAACTTTACCGGTTTACGCGTTTTAAGCTTTAAAAGTTTCTTTTATTTTCTTTTTAGCACAAATAATTATCCGTTTAGTC
The DNA here is from genome assembly GCF_021521415.1 of Bidens hawaiensis. NCBI lineage: Eukaryota > Viridiplantae > Streptophyta > Magnoliopsida > Asterales > Asteraceae > Bidens > Bidens hawaiensis. The sequence goes on along the minus strand of NW_027506396.1, from coordinate 15,577 downwards.
TCAGATCTTGGAATTTTGCACAAATCACTTTTTGACAGTGGGGAATTTTATAAAAATATTTCCAGAATTAATTTTTATATTTAAAATTTATTTATCTATTTTTAAACACCATTTAAACACTAAATATGTCGTAAATACCAAACGATCTTAGAAAAATCCCAAATTTTTCCTGGATGACCCCTGCCATCCCCATAGTCTTCTGTAATTTTTCCAGAACCAAATTCTCTTTTTACATGCCATTTTCACTAAAACCGAGCTAGAAAACCCTAGAACTCGTTTAACCGAAAAGCCTACTTAGACTTCTCCAACTGACCTAAAATTTTTTGTGTGACTTTTACATGTTATAAAGAGCTTATCTGGAATTTTCCAGAATTGTTCATGATATTTAACTATTGTTCACCATTTTTGGCCAAAACCGAGCATTAAATTCACCAAATATTCCTCCTTTGTCAAAAAATTACCAAAATTTCACAGATCTCATATTTTCATGTGTAGATCATCTCTGTGAAATTTCGTAGCCTAACTCTAAACGTATCACAATCTGTCCAAAACACAAACATCATACAAAAATCGAACTACCTTGTGTTTCTAGCTCCAAATCGCAAGGATCTCGCTTTCTAGCCTTTGCTAACAACTAGATACAACACCTACAAGCACAACAACACCACACCAAGCAAGTTACACCCACAATCAAGCCATTTCTTTCATGGTTTCGGTTATGATTTAAAAACAAAGATTTAACCGTAAAAATTCGTTTTTTGTTCGTTTAACTCCTTTCTTGGACCAAGATCCCTTGTATAACCCGTATATATCACTTGATCATGCAAGAATCGGTTTCATCTCGGGTTTTCACCCTTTTTTTCACTTGAAACCTCATTTTCTTGCAAATAAACTCAAGAAACGAAGATGAACACATAAATAACTCGATCTTTACCTCGGTTTTCTTGCTAAAATCTCGGGTTTTAGTTCATATTTTGGAGAGGAGATGAAGAATCTTGAAATGGTTGATAGAAAAAAAATGAGAGCCAAGGGTTTATCCCCTTGGTCCGATCGGCATTAAGGGGGGGGGGGTGGGGTGGGGCCCACCTCTCCATTCTTGGCCACACACTTGGATTTCTGAAATCTGGATAACGTTTTGGATAATCTGGTTCAGTTCGTTTTTCGGTTAAATGTTTAATTTTGCTTAAAACGAGGCTAAAATGGTCGTTTTCGGCTTAAAGAAAAAGAATTTATATAAAACCGATTTAAAAACTTTAAAAACTTAAACCATGACATTTATTAACTTAAAACATCATATTATTAATAATTGCGCATCTTTTTCGGCTTGATCGATCGTCTCTTGCTCGGTTTGATATTAAAGGTTTCGTTTAACGTACCGACGTACCATTAAATCGAAAATTCTTTTCTGTGATTTAATTCACTTATCCCGAAGCTTAATACTTCGTAAACATCACTAAATATTATATATCTTGTCTATAATGTAATCCTCGATTCGTTCGGGTTTCACTACAACTCGGGCGTCGTTAGTGGGCAATGCTTTGGCCTCGACCCACTTGAAAACGTAATCAACAGCCACAATAATGTACTTGTTCCCTCCAGACGACGGGAACGGGCCCATAAAATCGATACCCCAAATGTCAAAAACCTCGCATACCTGAATTGCATTTTGGGGCATCTCATTCCGGGATGAGATATTACCAACACGTTGACATCGGTCACAATTTTTAACAAACTCATGTGCGTCTTTGAAAATAGAAGGCCAATAGAATCCAGAATCAAATACCTTATTCGCTGTCGAACTCGCACCGTGGTGATCTCCTGTCGGTCCCAAATGACAATGGCTCAGAATCTGCCATCCCTCCTTTGCATCAACACATCTCCTAATTAACTGATCATCACCAACACGGAAAAGATACGGGTCGTCCCATAGGTAGAACTTAACATCAGCAAAGAATTTCTTCTTTTGCTGGTAGGACATCTTCGGGAGGTATCCATCAGCAAGATAGTTTGCGAAGTCAGCGAACCATGGAAAACCCTCCTCCTGTGCCTTAACGAACATGAGACTTTCCGTCGGAAAACGGTCGTTGATCCTGCCCCCCCGAATCTCCTAACTCAGCACCTTCTAGACGTGAAAGATGATCGGCCGCAACATTCTCGGCCCCCTTTTTATCACGGATCTCAATATCAAACTCCTGAAGCAACAGGATCCAACGGATAAGACGAGGTTTGGCATCCTGCTTGCTGAAGAGATAACGAATAGCAGCATGATCCGTATAAACAATCATTTTGGACAAAACTAGATAGGACCTAAATTTGTCGAAAGCGAACACCACAGCTAAAAGCTCTTTTTCGGTGGTGGTATAGCTTTCCTGTGCGCCATTTAAGGTCCGGCTCGCATAATATATCGGATGGAAATGTTTATCCTTCCGTTGTCCAAGAACCGCTTCGACTACGAAGTCGCTCGCGTCACACATCAACTCGAATGGTGACGACCAGTCAGGAGCAACCATGATCGGGGCGTTAACTAGTTTGTCTTTTAGAAGATCAAACGCCTCGATACACTGTTCGGAAAAAACAAATGGAGCATCCTTCTCCAAAAGTTTGGTCATGGGTCTCGCGATTTTAGAGAAATCTTTAATGAACCGGCGGTAGAACCCGGCATGACCTAGAAAGCTACGAATCGATCTCACAGAAGTAGGCGGGGGAAGATTAGAAATGGTCTCGACCTTCGCTTTGTCAACCTCTATCCCCGCATTCGAGATCCGATGTCCCAGAACAATGCCCTCACGAACCATAAAATGACACTTCTCCCAGTTAAGGACTAGGTTGGCGTCAACGCAGCGGGACATCATCCTCTCAAGATTTGATAAACATTGATCGAAGGAACTCCCAAATACGGAAAAATCGTCCATGAACACCTCCATGGAGTCCTCGATCATATCATAGAAAATGGCCACCGTACACCTCTGGAATGTGGCCGGGGCGTTACAAAGTCCGAACGGCATACGTTTGTAGGCAAACGTACCGTAAGGGCAGGTGAAAGTGGTTTTCTCCTGGTCATCGGGAGCTATGGGAATCTGAAAATACCCGGAGAAACCATCCAAGAAGCAGTAGTATTGCTGACCTGCTAAACGCTCCAACATTTGATCATTGAAGGGTAAAGGAAAGTGGTCTTTCCTGGTGGCATCAATCAGTCGGCGATAATCGATGTAGACTTGCCATCCCGTCACAGTCCTAGTGGGAATAAGCTCGTTTCGCTCGTTGGTGACGACAGTCATGCCACCCTTTTTAGGAACCACTTGGACTAGACTCACTCAAGCACTATCAGAAATGGGGAAAATGATCCCCGCATCAAGGAGTTTAATGATCTCCTTCTTTACGACTTCTTGCATTTTCGGATTAAGCCGCCGTTGCGGCTGGACGACAGTTTTGAAATTATCCTCCATGAGGATTTTATGAGTGCAAAACGAAGGGTTGATACCCTTGATGTCGATAATCTTCCAAGCAATAGCCTCTTTGTGCTCTCGTAGCACCTTCAACAACTTCTCCTTCTCGACCTCCGTCAAAGCAGATGCAATGATAACTGGAAGCTTCCTCTATTCATCTAAAAATGCGTACTCAAGATGGGCTGGCAGATCCCTAAGCTCTAAGGAAGAAGGAGGACTCTCGACCGAAGGTCGGTCCATCGGATCGTCTCGTACGATCTCGGCAGACACGCCAGATTCAGGGGTATGCGACTCGGTGTCGTCATCTAAGTACTGATTGGTTATGGCAACCATTTCAATCTCCGGAATCTCCCTATCAAGAATCTGGGTGTCGGAGGCAGATCCTCCACAAATTTCGCTGAGAAACTCCCCAACATGCTCCATGATGGTATCGATGAAGTATAAGGAGTCATCAGCAGACTTGGGGTGTTTCAGTGATTGTCGAACGTCAAAGGTGACGTTCTCATCCCCAACTCTCAGAATCAACTTACCCTCGCAGACGTCGATCAACGCCCGTGCAGTGGCAAGGAATGGTCGGCCCAAGATAAGTGGGACACTATCATCATCGTTCATGTCCAGGATGACAAAGTCCACCGGGAAGATGAACTTGTCGACACGAACACGCATGTTCTCGACCACCCCTCGGGGGTATTTCACAGAACGATCAGCAAGCTGGATACTCATACGGGTCGGCCTCGGTTCCCCTAGTCCCAACTTGCGATACACGGAATACGGCATGAGATTAATACTGGCACCAAGATCTGCCAGTGCATGAACGACCGTATTATCACTCAAGATGCAGGGAATTGTGAAACTCCCAGGATCAGACATCTTTTCGGGTAACTTTCTCTGCAAAACTGCAGAGCAACCAGCACTCAGCGGGATGGAAGAGACCTCAGCTAACTTCTCCTTATTAGAAAGAATATCCTTAAGGAACTTTGCATATTTCGGCATTTGAGTTAGTGCCTCAAGGAATGGAATGTTAAGGTGAAGTTGCTTCAGGAGATCAAGAAATTTAGTGTTATGTTCCTCGTCTCTATCCCTGCGGACTCTCCCGGGAAATGGGAGTCTAGGTTTGTAGACTCTCGGTGGTGTGCTGGGTAATGGCTGGTCCTCGGCCTGTGCTGTACTTCCTGGGCTTCGCCTCTGATGCACCCTGGCCGGTGGAGACTCCATCTGAATCTCCTCGTCTACCTGCTCCTCTACATCTACCGCAGGCCCCTGATTCACTGGCTTACTATGTGCTCCTGCACCGCTCCTCGTCGTCACCGCCTTCGCGAAGGCCTTCGGATTCTGCTCAGTGTTACTCGGAAGTGTACCTGCCGGCCTCTCATTCAGACGATTCGCTATCTCTCCCATCTGCCTCTCAAGATTTTGAATTGACGCCCCCTGATTTCTCATGAATGACTCGTGTTCCCGAAATTTCTCTTGAGTCTCCTTGTGACGGGAATCCTCTCGAGTCATAAGCTGCGACAGCATCTGAGTCTGCTGTGCCATCATCTCCTCGAGCGTGGGCTTCTTCTCCCCACCACTCGCTCCTTCACCGGAATCCTGGAATAGGCTCTGACGCGGCTGGAAGCCGGAATGATTTCCGTTCCTTCAGTTAGGATTTTGGTTACCTCTCCAACCCGAATTATAAGAATTAAAAGAATTAGGGTTTCGGTTTGGATTGTTAACATAGTCGACTGCCTCCTCCTGGAAACCTACAGGGCACTGAACGGTATCATGCCCTCCTCTACAGATCTCACACAATTTACTCTTCACCTCCAGGTCCTTCACAATCTTCGCTAACGCCTCAACCTGTGCCGCGAGGGCGGTGTTCGTGTCGACTGAATGCATACCGCGTGATAAAGCGTCGACGGTTTTGGTGCTCTTAGAAGGTGGTCGCTGGTATCCATTCATGGCTAAACCGTTAAATAAGGCAATACACTCATCGGCATCCTTTGTCGTCAATAAGTTGCCTCCTGCAGCAGTGTCAAGCATATTCTGAGTCGCGTACGTCACTCCGTTATAGAACATTTCAACAACCGCCCAGTCCTGCAAGCCGTGGTTCGGACATAAAGCAAGTAGGTTTTTGAATCTCTCCCACGCCTCGTAGAAACTCTCAGTGTCCTCCATCTGGAAAGAATGAATCTGGTTACGCAAACGAGCGGCCTTAGCCGGAGGATCATATTTTTCCAGGAACTGGGTCTGCATGGCGGCCCAAGTAGAAATGGATCCCTGTGGGAGGGACTCAAGCCACAAACTCGCCTGATCAACGAGTGAGAACGGAAAGATGCGGAGTTTGATGGCGTCTTCGGATACGTTGGCAAGATGAAACGTGTCGCAAATACGTGCGATGCGAGTGAGATGTGAATGCGGGTTTTCGTGGAGCAACCCGTGAAATTGAGCAGAATGGGAAATGGTGTTCAGAACGTTCGATGGAATCTGCTAGGTCGTTTGAACTCCTATAGCTGGTGGAGCAATGCTGGATCTCACGCCAGCATCGACCCAACGGGCCCGGTCTGCGACTGTCCTCCTCGGTGGTGCGTCGGCCATAATCCTATCCCTAACGATGGGTTCAGATAAAGTAGGAGAAAAGAATGTATTACCGACGGATGTAGATGAACTAGAAGACGGTTTTGTACGACGTCTCTCAAGAAGCTCTCTCTCTGGTTCGGGAAATCCTTCAACTTCTGGTGGTCCTAGAGATCGAGTACGTCGCATACAACTATTTAAAATAAATAAAAGAAATTATAATTATCCAAACTATTTTAAACTAATAAACAAAACAAATAAGAAAGACAAGTAGTAAACAAGGAAAATCTTGACTCGAGTCGTTCTTAAAACGCTTCAAACCGTGTCCCCGGCAACGGCGCTAAAAACTTGATGTGTGAAAATGTATAATACAAATAAAGAACGAATCACAATTAAGCTTTAAATTTATAAAAACGAAATCCTATAGAAACCACAGAAAACCGGCAAGTGTACCGATCATAAATAGTATAGCATCAAGGAAGTCCGGATGTCGAACTCAAAGACACGTGAAAACGTTTATGATTAAGAAAACTCTAACCAAGACTTACCAAAATAATATTTATTTAATTTCTAAGATTTTATTTAACTACTTAACTTAATTAAGAGAAAACTGTTAACAAAACTCTTTAAGAAAACTTTAATTTAAATTCAATGAATAAAAACGTCTACCTAGGAATGAATCATGTTGAAAGAAATAACAAGACAACGGATTGAAAATATTCAAGACACGGGTTATAAAAGATGACACAACCAAAACTTATTCAAGAAAGTCAAATTACCTCTCAGTCTCTCTAACAAACTTTAACTTATTTTAGTTGATTTTTAAAGAACAAACCGGAAAACAATTATTAACGTGTTCAAATATCGACTCACCTCTCGGTCTCCTCGACACACTATCCTAATGGAGACGAATACTACGCAACCAAGGATAGAGGAACAATTTAACTTAACCCAAATTAAACCAACTAATTGCACATAAACACTCAAACTTGACAAGACAAAACCCGCTCTCGCGCGGTCTTAATTCTAACAAGTAAAAGCAACGAGACAATATTACTTCTTATCACCTCTCGGTCTCAAAGAAGGTGTATTTTAACTGATTTTAGATGATATATTACCCACTTATCCCTACGGTTGCGCATCCCGCAAATAAACCCAAAACACCAAGTAAAGAGCTTAACAAGCAATCAATTAATCAAAACCGATTCAATTAACTAATGCAAGAGGATTATAAGCAATAACAAATAAAACACAGCCATCACACACAATCTAATTCATGGTTTAGTTAAACTTTACATCAATAATATAAGTCTTGAACATTAACAATCCATTAAACAAGTTAAAACCACTCAACAATCATCTATCATAGGTAGAACAAACAAGTTTAGCTACTCATCACTTTTGGACAGCCATGCATACTTAATAAAAACATCACAAACATCATCATAAACATTATAAAACTCATTCAAGATCCAAACTCAATCAATTATAACTCAAACTATCAAACAATTGCAAAACAATTCAAATCAAAAGACCAAATCAAGATAGTTATGGTTCTTGAAAGATAAATAAAGTTTAAGGATGTATACTAAGCAATATGGCTGAGATTTGTGAGTGTTTTGAAGCCCCTAGCTGCTGCCCAAGGGTTCCTCTTTGATTTCCAGCCGCCAACAGCCCCTATAGCCGCCTCTTTTTCTCTTTTTTTCTTCTTTTTCTTGCTAGCGGCAGCCTGTCCGATCGGACTGTTGGTATATGGGTTTAGGGTTTAGTGATTTCGGGTATTGGCTGAATGAATGGCTGAATCCAAGTGTTATTATCATAATATAATATAATATAAGGCTTTTAAGATGTGGGCTTGGACCGGGCCTTGATTAAACTTTGAAACTTTGACAATTAAACCCTCCAAGTTCTCTTTTCTTGCCTTTTTTCCACATCTTTCCATAACCTACACAAAACATTTCAACTTTGTAAAACTTTGCACTTAACCCCCTAAACTTACATAAATTTGATATTAAATCATTAAAACATCATAAAATTGTAAGGAAATATAAGTGTGTTATTCAACACATCACAAACTCCAACATCAACTTTTTTGGTTTGTTGATCTTCAACGTCTTCTATTCCATCATGACAATTCGTAACATGAGACAAAGCTACCTCCTCGTGCACTTCTTCCAACACGGTTTCTCTCTTGTCTTGTTCGGTTACTATCATGGTTACGTCTTGATCAACCGTATTTTCTTCTTCAACCATGATTTCCTCATCATCTAGATTCAAAATACCAATAGATGATTCCATGGTTACCTTTAACGGCGATTCTGGCACTACTTCCTGATCTGTCCACCAACAGGAGCCTTCTTCAAACCATTCATCTACCGGATTCGGTTTGAATTCGGTGACAGATGCGTATTTTCCTTGAACCTCGGCCATATTAGCCTCCACATCCCATGGTTTTTCTTCTTTAACAACAGTTGCATTACCTTCCTCCTCATGTTCTCGACAGTATTTTGCCATGTGCCCTTTTTGTCCACAATTGTGGCACCTAAACGGAAACTGCTTTGGTTGGTACCTTGATTCCTTGTCTCGGTTCTCTTCGTCCGATGAATCTTCTTCAGAGTTGTCATCTCGACCCTTTCAGTTCCATTCTCTCTTCTTGGGTCGGTCACGTATCTCGTTCTCTCGATATTTACTCTTACCTTTCTCACCGTTATGATTTTGATTTTTATTGAACCGATGTTTCTCCTTCCTTCCGACATACAAGGCTTCGCTCTCGATTTTAACCGACACACCGGCTAACTGTTTCGCTAAGGCTTATTGTTCGGCAATAATATTCTCAAACTCAGTAATACTCGGTTGGGTTGCCACCCTTGAATAGCGGTAACGAAACTACGATACTCTGGCCTTAAACCGTGGATGAGTATCCGCTTCATACGAGCATCGCTAACCCGAGACTGTGGATCGAGTTCTCCAATCTCGCGACATAGATTCTTAACCTTGGGGAAATATTGTCATATTGGAAGGTCATCTTTGGAAACCGTCATCAACTCACATTCGACTAGTTGCAATCGAGCATCATTCTTCTTCGTGAATAAGGTCTCCAGCGTATCCCACGCTTGCTTTGGGTATTCGAGATCTTTAATGTGATCAAGAACATCATCATCCACCGTTGTCTTGATGATAAACATCGCTCGGCCCGCTTTCACCTGCCACTTCCCGATAACACCGTTAATATCGTTCGTGGGTTGTCTTGTCTCGGTACCGTTTGTTACCTGACAAAGATCTTGACCTTGAAGATACGATTTGATGCATGTCGACCATTGTTTATAGTTGCTTTGGTTCAACTTTTTGATTCCTCCTACCATCTGTAACTCTGCCATTCTTTCGATTTCTTGACTATCCAGCGATTAAGAACACCAACTTATGTGCTTTTAATTAACTATGTTTTAGATTTAAAAAGATAAGCTTCTGGTCGAATGAAATAATAATTGCCCACGTAGGTTTGACTTTTGAACTTGATATTCTATTGTGCCTTGCTTCAACGGTTAACTTTTGACGTGCTTATTTATTCAACACCTCCTTCCTGATTGCATGAATTTCCTCTTAATAAATTTCTTTCTATATTACTAGTTTGTTAAAAGAAATTAAAGTGGCAGCAGATGATATCTCACAAGAAGACAAAAGGGAAAACACAAGAATGAAACTTGCTTCTTAAATCCTTTTCTTCTTTACCAAGACACCAGCAATTTGTCTCGTAGCTTACTGCCGTTTTGCCTTCTATCAATGTCTGGCCTCTTATGTCTTTAATTAGAAACTATTACCGCAATCAAGACTTTCCGTTGATCGAAAACACGAGCCTGGATTTTTAGGCTCTGATACCACTTGTTAAACCTTAGACAGGTGAATCAAGAACACCAAAGACGATTTTGCATAAAACGTTTATGCGACTCTTTTTATTAATAAGAAACAATAACAAAATACTTATTCTACTCTTTCTACTCTACACAAATAAAACCTTTGATGGGTTTATAGAAAGATAAAAAGATAATTATGACAACAAGTTATTCAACTTGGTACCTGAACTTTGGATCTCCACCAAACCACCCTTTGAGATCTTCCGTACCACCCTTATACTTTTCGTATTAACCATTCGGGTCCTTCAAGTTGGTGTTGCTCCAAGTTTTGTACTCCATCTCAATACCAACTTCCATTGTTCCTCCAAGATCCTTCACACCTTGTAACGCTTGCACCTCTTTGAGCTTGATTCTTGGATTCAACCTTTTCACTCTACATTCAGATTTCTTTTTCCTGGTTACAAATGAGCTAGTTTTGAGATTACCATTGTTTAGAACTGCATCACCCGTTTTCAGATAGGAAACAACTTTTGCTTCTCAACTTCATTCCCAACTATCATGGTACTTAAAGAAATTCTTTCATCTTCACTCGATGCATACTCCCTCTCTAACTCAACTTCTTTATTTGTTCGTTCATTCGGACCACCCGAACTTTGCATGAACCTCATGCAAACTCCAACATCAACTTTTTTGGTTTGTTGATCTTCAACGTCTTCTATTCCATCATGACAACTCGTAACATGAGACAAAGCTACCTCCTCGTGCACTTCTTCCAACACGGTTTCTCTCTTGTCTTGTTCAGTTACTATCATGGTTACGTCTTGATCAACTGTATTTTCTTCTTCAACCATGATTTCCTCATCATCTAGATTCAAAATACCAATAGATGATTCCATGGTTACCTTTAACGGCGACTCTGGCACTACTTCCTGATCTGTCCACCAACAGGAGCCTTCTCCAAACCATTCATCTACCGGATTCGGTTTGAATTCGGTGTCAGATGCGTATTTTCCTTGAACCTCGGCCATATTAGCCTCCACATCCCATGGTTCTTCTTCTTTAACAACAGTTGCATTACCTTCCTCCTCATGTTCTCGACAGTATTTTGCTATGTGCCCTTTTTGTCCACAATTGTGGCACCTAAACGGAAACTGCTTTGGTTGGTACCTTGATTCCTTGTCTCGGTTCTCTTCGTCCGATGAATCTTCTTCAGAGTTGTCATCTCGACCCTTTCAGTTCCATTCTCTCTTCTTGGGTCGGTCACGTATCTCGTTCTCTCGATATTTACTCTTACCTTTCTCACCGTTACGATTTTGAATTTTATTGAACCGATGTTTCTCCTTCCTTCCGACATACAAGGCTTCGCTCTCGATTTTAACCGACACACCGGCTAACTGTTTCGCCAAGGCTTATTGTTCGGCAATAATATTCTCAAACTCAGTAATACTCGGTTGGGTTGCCACCCTTGAATAGCGGTAACGAAACTACGATACTCTGGCCTTAAACCGTGGATGAGTATCCGCTTCATACGAGCATCGCTAACCCGAGACTGTGGATCGAGTTCTCCAATCTCGCGACATAGATTCTTAACCTTGGGGAAATATTGTCATATTGGAAGGTCATCTTGGGAAACCGTCATCAACTCACATTCGACTAGTTGCAATCGAGCATCATTCTTCTTCGTGAATAAGGTCTCCAGCGTATCCCACGCTTGCTTTGGGTATTCGAGATCTTTAATGTGATCAAGAACATCATCATCCACCGTTGTCTTGATGATAAACATCGCTCGGCCCGCTTTCACCTGCCACTTCCCGATAACACCGTTAATATCGTTCGTGGGTTGTCTTGTCTCGGTACCGTTTGTTACCTGACAAAGATCTTGACCTTGAAGATACGATTTGATGCATGTCGACCATTGTTTATAGTTGCTTTGGTTCAACTTTTTGATTCCTCCTACCATCTGTAACTCTGCCATTCTTTCGATTTCTTGACTATCCAGCGATTAAGAACACCAACTTATGTGCTTTTAATTAACTATGTTTTAGATTTAAAAAGATAAGCTTCTGGTCGAATGAAATAATAATTGCCCACGTAGGTTTGACTTTTGAACTTGATATTCTATTGTGCCTTGCTTCAACGGTTAACTTTTGACGTGCTTATTTATTCAACACCTCCTTCCTGATTGCATGAATTTCCTCTTAATAAATTTCTTTCTATATTACTAGTTTGTTAAAAGAAATTAAAGTGGCAGCAGATGATATCTCACAAGAAGACAAAAGGGAAAACACAAGAATGAAACTTGCTTCTTAAATCCTTTTCTTCTTTACCAAGACACCAGCAATTTGTCTCGTAGCTTACTTCCGTTTTGCCTTCTATCAATGTCTGGCCTCTTATGTCTTTAATTAGAAACTATTACCGCAATCAAGACTTGCCGTCGATCGAAAACACGAGCCTGGATTGTTAGGCTCTGATACCACTTGTTAAACCTTAGACAAGTGAATCAAGAACACCAAAGACGATTTTGCATAAAACGTTTATGCGACTCTTTTTATTAATAAGAAACAATAACAAAATACTTATTCTACTCTGTAACATCCTACTTTCGATAAGAATTAATAAAATAAATTTCGTTATTTTATAGTATGTCGTTTATCAGTTTAGATAATAAACTGTAAAAGGTTGGGCTTGGACTTTAGAAGATGGAATGGGCCTTAGATCCATGGGCTTAAGGGAGTATAAATACCCCTTAAACCCTAATCCTTTCTATTTTTATCCATCTCTACACCATAGCCTACACCATCAAAAACATACACAAACACTATCCTATAACCCGAGCCAAGATCCAAAGGTGGAAACCTGAACCCATTGGTGCTAGATCATCGTGACGAACCGAAACAAAATCAAGACTAGACCATGTTCGTAAACCAACTCGTTTAAGGTACGTTTATATCAAGAATTTGTTCGTTTAGGTCTGGTTTATATCTAGAAACCTTAGATCTATGTTTAAATGGTAAAAATGAACCCGATGCATCAAACCTTACAGGAATTCGTTAACATTTGATGGTTTAATTGTTTGATTAACGAGCCGTATGCATACATGGGTAAATCGCACCCTTTAAAACGTGATATTCGGGTGATTAATGGATTGGGGTTTGTTGGCCCTGGGATTCCGAGTTCATTGATACCTAAATCATGACGTTTCGTTAAGGATCAAAGGTTTAATTGCAGATCTGGTATATGTTGACCAATTCGTGTTCTTGACGATTTTGACTTTGCTCCTTGAGTCAAAGATCTGGATAAGAACTGGGATGATTCGTTATGACTGATCAATTCGTTACGCGGTCATAACAAATTTGACTCATTCGTGTGATTTGATAACGAATGAACCTTTAATTCGTTATCTACCCATTCGTTATATTAAGATAATGAATCAGGTCACGTCAAGATAATGAATTAGACTAACGAACCAGATAACGAATCAGGTGATTTGTTACTTGCCAATTTGTTATGAATCAGATAACGAATCAGGTGATTCGTTACTCACCAATTCGCTAAATTAAGGTAACGAATCAAGACATGTTCTGATAACGAATTAGGCCATGAATCAGACTATGTTAAGATAACGAATTAAGCAAGCGAATCAGATCGTGAAGGATAACGAATTAAGTTAACGAATCAGGCTTAATTCGTTATAGCGAATGAGTTAGCGAATTAAATAATAATTTAAAATTCTAATGGAAATAAAATTTTTGCAAGCTGACCTGAAAGCTCGACCCCAGCCAGGGGCTCTGCCCCTTGGACCCTGCTAGGGGCTGCCGCCCCTAGAACCTTGCTGCCAGTGGCGCTGCCCCCGGACCCCCGTCTGTCGAGGGTTATAATTAAACTAGAAATACGATATGAGTAGTGATAGCTAATTGATACATGTAATTATTATACAATTAGTCATGCACAGCTCCAGAAAGATATAACCATAAACAGTGAACGTAACCGAGTTCAGGTGACTTTCTAGACCCATTTTCTTGTTATGTTTTCGGGGTTGTGTGCATACTCTATGTGATAGTTAATACACTTACCTTATATGGTAAGTTTATGCCATGTATGATTTACGTGTTAGATATTATATTATGAATGTGAACGAAAGCTTGTCGGTACGTGAACGATTTTCGGATATTGCACGTATTGACAAGGGAGGTATGTATATGAAAGATGAATGTGTATGATATATATATGTACAACATATGAGTATGTATAAATGATTAAAAAAAAGTATATGTATGTTACGATTATGTAAAGACAGAATGTACGAAGATGAAGAAGTAAGGGATCAGACCCTAATAATATCTGAGATAGAGAAGAAAGGGATCGAACCCTAATAATATTTGAGATAGAGAAGGAAAGAGGGATCAGACCCTAATAATATCTGAGATAGACAAGAAAGAGATCATACCCTAATAATATCTGAGATAGACAAGGAAAGAGGGATCAGACCCTAATAATATCTGAGATAGAAAAGGGCAATAACTATACAGTATGAAAGTAATAAAGTATGAATGTATGTATGAAATTATGTAATAAAAGTAAATTAGTAAGTAATTACAATGTATCTTCGGATGCATAATTGAAGGTAAGTACATGTATTGTATGTTGTATGATTAACTAGAACTCACTCAGCGTAGCTGACTTTTAGTATGCACGCAGGTGAGTGGAATGAGACAGCTGACTTAAGCGGGGGCACAAGGCAGAAAAATAAGAGTCTGGCATCTGAGGACGCATGATGTTTTATATTTAATGTTTTAATTTTGAAAGACAAGAATGTTTTAAGACATGTTATGAAAGTTTTATATTCCGTGTAAAGTTTTAATTAACTCTGATATTTAGAACTGTGTTTATTAGTAAACCCAACGTCCAATGTAGGGCACCGGTAACGGGGCTTTACATACTCTACACAAATAAAACCTTTGATGGGTTTATATAACACCCACAATTGTAATCCTACTCAAACTAGGAAACGCAATCAAACTAAACTTCTAATTTGTTTAATAATAAACAAAAAGATAATTATGACACCAAGTTATTCAACTTGGTCCCTGAACTTTGGATCTCCACCAAACCGCCCCTTGAGATCTTTCGTACCACCCTTATACTTTTCATATTAACTATTCGGGTCCTTCAAGTTGGTGTTGCTCCAAGTTTTACAGAATTAACATAATTGTAATATTCCATTTAGAATGAGATACCTACTGGCTGTAAAATTCAAGATATTACAATCTAATGTATTTTATCATTTACGAAAATAGAAACAAACTAAGTATAAGTAAACGTGTTGTGGGCGCCTCCTACCTTCATGTCACCATAATGAAGGCTTCAAACATCATTGCATTCAAACTAAGGGGATGTTTGTTTACATCTGAATGGAACCATTCAGATGCAAGCATCTGATTCATTCAGACTTCAGACTGTTTGGTTCCAAACAGAAGAACACCTGGATGGTTAAAATTAGGTCTGAATCATTCAGACTTATTGTTGTTGCTGAATGGGACAGAGGCTCATGCAGACCTGACTCATTCATATCTGAATGAACCAAACAACCCCTAAATAGGCTCCACCCGTTTTCAGCGCTATTGGGCTAGCGCCCAACATCACCATCATTACATTTTTTGAACATTTTTTATTGGTCCAAACAATATAGTCCATAACTAATTACTTGGTTAACTAGCCACTCTC
>NW_027506395.1:0-85809 GCF_021521415.1 Bidens hawaiensis | reverse complement strand
TATCCAAATCACTAACCTCGTTAAATTTAATCGTTAAGTCATGGGTAGACATGTCTTTTCACTATTTCTTTATTATATGAGTAAAGTGTCAAAATCGTCCCTGAGGTTTGGTCATATTTGCGAATTTCTTCCAAAAATATTTTTTTTCGTAAGTAAACCCTCGATTTTTTCCAATTGTTGCCAATTTCATCCAAATTGTTAACTCGGTCTAAATTCAACATTAGCTTATGGGTGTTATTGTCCTTTTACATGCTTGTTTGCATTATTGTTATTATGTGTTTGTTTGATGACATATATTAGGGATGAGCTCGGGTACCGACCGGTACCGGTACCGAGACGGTACCGGTATTTGAGGTAAATTTCGGGAATACCGGTATCGTACCGTACCGGTCCCGAAAACTCAAAACCTTGGTACCGACGGTACCAAATAGGTACCGGTACCGGTTTTGCTCATCCCTAACATATATAACATTTCACGATTCCTATGCTTGAATCCAATATATTATCTGTTTGTTTATTCTTCTTTATTTTTAGTCATATAAGGGGTTTAGTTCAGCTTAATAATAATAACAATGTAAACAAATATGTAAAAGGACACTAACACCTCTGAGTTAACGTTAAATTTAGACCGAGTTAACAAATTAGACGAAATTGGCAACCGTTGGGAAACATCGAGGGTCTAATTGCGAAAAAAAATATTTTTGGACGGAATTAGCAAATGTGACCAAACTTCAGGGACGATTTTGGCATTGTACTCATGTGATAAAGAAAGAGTGAAAAGACATGTCTACCCCTGAGTTAACGATTCAATTTAACGGGGTTAGTGATTTGGATGTAATTGGCAAGAATTGGGAAACGTGGAGGGTACATATGCAAAAAAAAACTTTTTAGACTAAATTCGCATTATTTGTCAAACTAGAATGACCGAAATAACACTTTACTCATAAAAGTATTATTGAGCATTCTTGTAAAATATTAAGTATTTTAAAAGCAGTTTACAGATTGGTTTATAAGATTTTATTTATCAATCTTTTATAACTATATGTGATAATCTAAATTTTATTCCATAATCAATAAATATCAATTATAGATAAAAATAAAAATAATTAACATAGATAGTAAATTAGCAATATATACTTTTGCTTTGTTATAACTACATGAGTTAGGGTCATCCTAACCTTTTTGGATGGCTAAAACAAAATGAGCAAAACAACTAACTATGAATATGTTTGTATTTTCAAATAACTTAACGTCTTAACGGTCACTTTCATCATTTAGTATGTTTTTGTTCTAACTTGGACAGTTATTCATTGTTTTTATATAACCAACCTAAAAGTTGGAGGTCTTATTCAAGTGAGGCCTAAAGCACTAGCTTGAATTTATTCCCTTAGAGTCGGGCCAGGCACAAGTACAGCATTTCAAATCATTTACAAGATTGTCATTATATGAGCAAACTCCTTGTTATTTGAGACTAAAATTGGTTTGAGGTTTTTAAATCAATATGTCTAGCTGATTAAACAACCGGTTCATCATTAGTCATTGTTGTTTATATCTTAAAAGAACTAATTAAATTAAAGAATTTATTAGGATATATTTCATCCGTTATCTTCTAATGATAATAAATTAATAAGTTTAATCAAGAAACAAAGAGGTTAACCTTTAAAAACTCATTAATCATATCTTCGAGCGACGAAAGCCTCAACAAGTCGTATATGTGCCTACCTTTTTCATTGTCACCAAAACTCACATGTGGGTCGGGTATGTACGACCACGACCCGTACCCCAGCCCATATTCTTCAAACACCATCGCCATGTTATGGCTAGCATGCAAATCAGGTGAAAACACAAAATCACCACCAAAAATATCCTCATTGTCTTCTGATCCAAGAAACGACGTGGTTTTTAAAAACACTTCTTGACCGAATTCAAAAGGGGGCGTGTCATGATCAAAATTAATATCCATAAACCAATCATAAAAATCATCCTTTTGATCATTATTTAACCAACACGAAAGATGGCCTTGATGATTTTTCTTGTTTTGAGGTGAAATGTTGGCAGGAGGCGATGAAAGAGAAATTAGGTTTTTAGAACGATACTTTGCGAGTTTCTTGAGGTGGGAATTGAGAGTGTGTAATAGTTTACTTTCGGGTTTGTTCTTCTTGGGCTTTTGATGATTGTGGTGACGGTGGTGGTGATGGTGGTGGACTATCGGAACATGATTTGATGGTTTGTCTTCGTCATAGAAATCGTCGGGAACCCTTTTCTTACCCATGATGTAATTAAATGACGATATGAAAGAAGTGGAAGCCGGTTCGTGGATTGGAATTGGTAGAAGACAATGAAGTGAAAGCAAATTAATGGTGCCTTTCAAAAAAAAAAAGAAAAGAAAAAAAGAATGAATGAATGAAAAAGGAAATTAATGGCAACAAATTAAACAAGTTTTTGTGGTCTTTGTCCGAAATTATGTGCCACCCGCACAATCTAGTCAATCAATTACGGTGCGCGTACGGAATTTACTTCCGGTCAAACTCCATGCACGTAATTTTACTGTATACATATGCCATATGTGTCTATATACATAAACTACGTAAGTGTTGTGAATTACAATTTTCATGTTTTTTATTTATACAAAAAATGAGCACTTTGTTATTTTCTTTAGGGTTTGTTATATTACATCACTTCTGCTAATTTTAATCCAACATGAAAAGTTTTAGTCCTTCAACTTTGTCCATCAAGCACAACAAGACTTCTATTTTTAAACTTTTACCGCCAAACTTTTATAATTTTACACATCTAACACTTTTCAATTTTCAATTTTAGTCGCAAAACATTTAGAATTTAACTTTTATTTATCAAGACCTTTCACCTTTCAACTTTGGCCATAAAACTTTAGACTTTCACCGATCCGCTCAAGGCCTTTATAACCCACTCAAAATCCTCTTTACTTACCTCATCGTGACATCATCTAGGTAAATATTGAAACATGGAAGTGTCGATAGATTTCGTTGCTAATTTCAAAATGCTATTCCTTCCTTTGATCACCATCCCAAATGGCTGATCCAAGTCAGTTTCTTGAACGTCATAACATTGTGACAAACATAACTCGATCACTGTTTAGTATGACGAACATGTAACTTGAAATTTGTTCTTTTCAGAAGTCATAAGAAAAACCAAAGCTCTAATACCACTTGATGCACACATAAAGACATATTTAAATAGCTTTAACCAAAAGAATGGATACAATCAGACATTTGAATTGGATGATTCAATTGGCAAGTTTAAAGCTTCACATGTTTATCATTTATCACAAAAAACTAACAAAATAAACTGTTTTTATACTAAACAATTTAAGATATAACTTGAAAACAAGATAAACATAAAATTTTAAAAAGATAACAAAATAATAAAAAGATAGATCTCTTTATTCATTTGGCCCATCTCCCTCTTCTCCATCCTTCCCCCGGCAGCTCATCCTTTTGGTCCACCTTCCGGCCCATATGATTATCCATTCTTCACTTGACCCACTTTCTACTCTCTCTGTCTCTCAAACCTAATATGCCTGATGCCTGAAAACCCACTAAACGAGAGCATCACATGCAATCCCATGGATGTTTCTCCATTAAAAAACTGTCACTAATGGATAAACATAAAACATAATAAATTGATGCTTGATTTCAAACTTTTTAATTTCAACCCTTACTGAATTAATGGACAATGATATATTAAAAATCCACATCAAATAAAAATGAAATTAAAAATCAAACTTCAATAGAAATAAGCAAATACACAACTATTTGCATTGTAATACAAAATCAGACCAAACAAAATGTTTATTAAATGACTCCAATATGCTAATTAAAAAGCTAATTGAAGAAACACTAACCGGACCCCGGGCAGATTACTGGTAACCTGGGGGTTAGATAGCTGTTTCCCACGAAGGGTTAGACCCAGAGAAGATGGTTCTTCTGATAACCTGCAAAACAGACACCATGAGCTTGTCACTGAGAAGGGGGGGGGGGGTTCCTCCTTGTGACCACCCTCCGGCGTGAGAATCAGACTAGATTGCTCTTTAAATATAAGTGTATATTAAGAGATTGCTAGAGCAGATATCAGGTATAATATGATGATACAAGATAAGATATGTTGGTCATACCATTTGTGGTATTTATAGCCGAAGATAGGTTTCCAAGGAGGTGTGGCCAGCTGCAACAGTGATCCTGTTCCACCAACAGTGGCCTACGCACGTGCCCTGCTGGTAGTTGGTGGGTAGGCAGCGGCTGATAGTGACCAGGCCTGCTGTGTACTATTCCTTTTCCACCAACTGCCGGCTATGCACGTGGTATGGCAGTAGTTGGTGAGTAGGCAGCGGCTAATAGTGACATACAGTACAGGAGCATGATGCTCGCCATACTGTTGTCAATAAGCTGTCGTATCTCTAGTCAGATCTTTTTCCCATACCTCGTCAGGTACAGTACAGAAGATCTTCCCGTATCGTACGGACTGGCTTATTTGGGCGGGAGTATTCCCCCTCCCGCCCTTGTGCGGGATTGTTCCCGGCTTCGCTCATTCCTTCAGGTGACACTGAGTGATTGAGAGCTAAGTGCCTTGTGCGTGTAGCCTTGCTGCGCGGGTGGCCTTCCCTGATGGCTTGTATCCGAAGCTGCGGGAACAGGCGGAGTCCTTCACCATCGGGAGGCATTTCCTGCGGGAACAGCTTGCGTACTGCGCGTAAGGACGTCACGTCTCTGAGCATGGTTGGTCCTGCGGATCCAGTTGGTTTCTGCGCAGACGTCCCTCTTCAAGGTGAGTCTTGCGGGTCCAACTGGGCTCTGCTGGGACCTACCTCTTCAAGTCCCCCCAGTCCAATGTTCTTCTCATGAGTGTTTAATAAAGTGAGGTGAACTTTTGGACTTAAGCAAAGGGTTTTGAAAAGGGTTTTTTAAGGTTTTCCATGGGGATTCCTCCCGCGGAAGTCCTTGTCACTTGCAGAAATTCCCGAGTTTCCTGCTTGGTCTTTGGGTATGATGCGGGTAGGTCTGTAACCTCCTCGCAAGTCAGGAGCGTTGAGTCCCACTTGTGTAGATTCTCCATGAGGTTTTGGTAGTATTGAACATAATGATCAATTATGTTAAAACCACCAATTCCATCCTGGAGCTTCAAACAACGTAGTTCTCGACGTTCCCGCTATGCGGGGATGTTATTTCCGTTTCCGCAAGCATTGCCCAGAAGATCCTTCTTGGTTTCAATTCCCAGCGGAGCGCTAGGTATGTGAAGGGTTTTGCCTTAACACTGTACCTGCGCTCGTCTTACGGTTACTTTACTTCCAAGGTATTCCTGGCGTCAATTCCCTGCGGGTGCTAGGTATGTGAAGGGTTTTGCCTTTACACTGTACCCGCACCCGTCTTATAGTTGCTTGGTTGCCGAGGTATACTTGGCTTCAATTCCCTGCGGGTGCTAGGTATGTGAAGGGTTTTGTCTTTACACTGTACCCGCATCCGTCTTACGGTTACTTGTTTGCCAAGGTTTTCTTGGCTTCAATTCCCTGCGGGTGCTAGGTATGTGAAGGGTTTTGCCTTAACACTGTACCCGCAGCCGTCTTACGGTTACTTGGTTGCCAAGTTATTCTTGGCTTCAATTCCCTGCGGGTGCTAGGTATGTGAAGGGTTTTGCCTTAACACTGTACCCGCAGCCGTCTTACGGTTACTTGGTTGCCAAGTTATTCTTGGCTTCAATTCCCTGCGGGTGCTAGGTATGTGAAGGGTTTTGCCTTAACACTGTACCCGCAGCCGTCTTACGGTTACTTGGTTGCCAAGGTAAGGGGTATTTTCCCGCTTACTTTTGAATCTTTTTGAATTTTGAATTTTGAAATTCGAAGAGTTGGTGGAAAGATAAGAACAGTCCAAAACTCTGAAACGTCGTGCGACGGTTTCTTCTGACTGTGTCAGGACGTGCAGGAAGTTATGGTGACGTGACAGTACATGGTCATTCCAGACGCTTTTTCAGGCGCGTGGGCGCGATTTTTCGGGCGCGTGGCCGCGAAATTAATGGTATGCGTCCTGTCAACAGCTGTTGCCAGCTTGCTTTTTGCCACGTGTCATAGTTTCATTGCACCTTCGTTTTCTCTCTCTTCCGCATTAATTTCATCGCATTAATTGCGATTAGTATATAAAGGGGGAGTGGGTTCTTTGTAATCCACACTTTCACTCTTCTCTTCATCTTCTTTGCGATTTCCGGCGAATACTCACCTTTTCAGGCAAGCATTCTCCCGAAATCGTTTTCTTCTTCTTTTACAAGATGTCTCGTGATCTCGAATCTACAGCTGATGACAAGAGTACTGCCGGCGAGTGCCAGTGTGCTCTGCCTGGCGATCTGTATCGGTACGTCGTCAGGAAGTTCATGCTCGAGTCTCTCGAGCCTGAGTTTCCTGAACCCCACCAGACGGTGTACGATGCCCCCAGAGGCAAGATCGAGGTTTATGCTGCATTCTTTGTTTATGGGAATCTTAGGTTCCCATTGACAAAGTTTGTTTACCGTGTCCTTGAAAGGCACGGTGTTCATTTGACCGAGTTGCACCCCATGGCGATCGCCAAGATTCGCCACTTCGAGTGGGTGTGCCGGATTTTGGGCATTGAGCCCTATGTTGACCGCCTAATGACCTTCTACACTTGGAGGTGCATCCAGGGGTGGTACACCCTGATAACCCGAATCAAGGGTTTGAGGATTTGCGCGACCGAGCGCAGTCTTCGCGCGTGGAAGCGGGAGTTCTTCTTCATCTCCGCTCGCGCCATCCCCCTTGCCATGAAGTTTAAGAATGGGCAAGCTCTCCCAGGCCTTCACGCCTCCAACTACGAGGAGGCGGAATGGTTCTCGAAGATATCTCGGGTCCAATCTCCGGTTTACCGGTTTGCGGAGTCCGGGATGGTGATGCTGGGGATGAGCCGGGTGTGGAAGGCTGCGGATGCGCATAAGATCCCAATCGTCCTCGAATACGGTTCGAACTCTGTTCCTTACGGTATGCTTTGTTTCTTTTTGTTGATTTTGAATTTCTTCTAACTTCTTTCCTGTTTATTTCAGAGGGGAACGACTTGCAGTCGCTCCTGAACCCGCGGGAGGCTGACGGTCCCGCTCGGATGGGTACTCGCGCTCTAGACGAGAACGAGTTGCCCATCCTAGAACAAACGGCGGATCGGTTCGTGGAGGTCTATCCGCTAGGCCATGAGATCCTTAGCGCCCGTCGGCCAGGTAAGGCGCTATTCGACCCTCGACCCCTCAATGTTGAAACCTCTGCTGGAATTCCTCTAATCGTATGTTCTGATGAGGAATCCGCAGATGGTCCTCAGTTGGTGCGGAAGAAGAAGGCTGCCGGCGGGAAGGGGAAGGAGAAGGTGGCCTCCACTGCCGATCTAGCGCCTCGGTCTGACTCGGAGACCGAGAGCGAAGAGGTGGCGGGGAATCCCGGTGGTGATAAGATCACCATTCCGGAGGCTGTGACAACTGTCACCGAAGAGCCCAGGATGACGACGGTGACCGGCGTGAAGAGGCCGGCTCCATCGGGTTCATCCCCGCCCGTCCGCACTTTCAGGCTCAAGAAAACCCGTAAGTACAACTTCCTTTAGCTTTTATCTTCATAGTTTAATATCGTTTTAACACTTATCTTCTTTACGCAGGCGTGGATGTTGACGCATTCCAGGGTGGAGTGTAGAGTATCTCTCCGCCAATGACGGCAGGCTTGGTCAGCCTACCTGAGGCGTCGAACCAGGCGCCTGCGCCTGCTTCCGCTGGTTCAGTTGCTCACTCCTTTGAGCCGACTGTTCCAGCTGTGATGACGTCACCGCCGGCTGTGAGTGCTATTTTTACAGCATCCTTCACCGAGCCGGCGGTTACTATTGCTGCGGATTCCGCGGCGGCGAGCGCGGCGGCTGCTACCATGCCCCCGCCATCGGCAACGACGGCCGATCCATCAGGTACGCATGGGGCTTCTCGCCAATCTCTGCCACCTTCCCATCTGCCTGACCTCTTGGATGGATTTCCCTTGGGTTCAGGTGATGGGTTCGGCGGCTATCGGCCTGTTATTGACCCTACAGGTGCGTAGGGTTCTTTTGGCCCATTATATATATATATATTTTCTTTATCATCTTTTCCTAACTGCTTTATGTTTTTTGCAGTGTCGGATTCCAATGAAGTGTATGTTCCACGATGGAACATTCGCCGAGGAACAACCCTTCGCACCCCTGTGGAGTGCGTGGAATGGGCTCGTCACGCTGTTCCCAGTGGTGCGTTGGGGGAAGCCATGGCTAGCTACCAGGAGGGTAGGCTAAGCAATGAGCTTCGGGTTCTCATGGCCCGGATGCAGCCGCGCGTCGAGCTGCTTTGTCGTGAAAATGACAAGTTAAAAGCAGCTCGCGTTAAAGAAGTAGCTCATGCGCGGGCTGTCCGGGAGGAGAACCAAAAACTTACCGCAGTGGCTGCGGAGAAGGAGAAGGCCTTCAAGGCCCTCGAGGTTGAAGTTCAGGCTCGACATGAGGCCCGTTCCAAGGCTGCCCAAGCTGTTAATGAACAGCTTCGGCTGGCTAAGGAAACTGCAAGGAACTCAACCGAGAGGGCCACCAAGGCTGAAGCTATTGCTGAGCCTCTACGCGTGGAGAATGAAGAGCTTAAAGCCAAATTAGAGGCTCTCCAGCAGGCTCATGATGCCTTGGCGATGGAAGACGCCAAAAAGCTCCAAGAAATCCTGGACCAGAGGGGGGTGCTTGACCATGCTGAGCGTAAGCTAAAGGGCGTCGAAGAGGCTGCGGCTAAAGAAGTGTTGCTTGCCAACCTCAACAAGAGTGAAGCCGATCGCGCCCGTAACGAATCTCAAGCTGCCCTCCAAGAAGCCCTGGTTGCCAAGGAATGGCTTCTTCGAGAAGCGTTGTCTCAGGTAAGCTTTTCTTGTCTTTACGCTTTTCTTTGTAAATAGAAAAGGTTTTTGACACTTGTATATTTTCTTGTAGGTTGTGCATCGGGTCTTCTCAGAGACCTCTTATGATGATGCTATGAGCGCAGCCCTCAACGCTTCTCACGAGGATGGGGAAAAGGTCGGCTTCCTGCTTGGTCTAGGGTTCGTTGAGAAAGGCATCCCGCCTTCCAACTTCCCTTTGTACAATGTTGATACTGAAGCTGTTTACGACCAAGCAGTGAATCAGTACGCCGCCTTCCCGCATCCGGTGGTGGAGAAGGTGAATCAAGTTGCTGCTGCTGATGATGGGTTAGCTATCCTTAAAGCTTTCCTTGAACTGCCACGATCTACTGATGGTGCTGGTCCAAGTGGAAGTGGCCCTGAAGCCTGATCCTGAAGATCCCTTCCCACTGCTAGGATAGATTTAGCTTGTATAGATTTATTTTCTTGTAGGCGGGTAGTTACCCGGCCATTCTTGTAATGAATATTTATGAAATATAAATCTTTGTGCGGGTAAGACCGCTACTTTCCCTGGATTCCTTGCTTTATAAACGTTATATGACTTGCATACTTTAGTTTAAATTAGCAATTTTCCAAGTGTAGAATAAGTTAACCTTTGAACGTGGTAGATAATAGGTTGAAGTTTTGCTTCCTCTTTCGTGATTGTGCGGGTAGGACTGTCACTTGCACTTAGTAGGATGGCTAAACTTTACCTGCGTCTAACCTGCGTGTAGGTTTTCCTCATCTTTTCTGAGGATAAGTTAACCTTTGAACGTGCTAGATAATAGGTGTGAAGTTTTGCTTCCTCTTTCATGATTGTGCAGGTAGGACCGTCACTTGCACTTAGTAGGATGGCTAAACTTTACCCATATCTGACCTGCGTGTAGGTTTTCCTCATCCTTTTTGAGGATAAGTTAACCTTTGAACGTGGTAGATAATAGGTGCGAAGTTTTGCTTCCTCTTTCGTGATTGTGCGGGTAGGACCGTCACTTGCACTTAGTAGGATGGCTAAACTTTACCTTTATCTGACCTGCGTGTAGATTTTCCTCATCCTTTTTGAGGATAAGTTAACCTTTGAACGTGGTAGATAATAGGTGCGAAGTTTTGCTTCCTCTTTCGTGATTGTGCGGGTAGGACCGTCACTTGCACTTAGTAGGATGGCTAAACTTTACCCATATCTGACCTGCGTGTAGGTTTTCCTCATCCTTTTTGAGGATAAGTTAACCTTTGAACGTGGTAGATAATAGGTGCGAAGTTTTGCTTCCTCTTTCGTGATTGTGCGGGTAGGACCGTCACTTGCACTTAGTAGGATGGCTAAACTTTACCTTTATCTGACCTGCGTGTAGGTTTTCCTCATCCTTTTGTTAGAAATTCTGTTTTGAACCGTTCGACGCGCGGTTATCAATAGGTTAGTGTTCAGTTCCCTTTTTCATGATTCATGCGGATAGACCGGCACTTTCATTTAATGGGATAACTGAACTTTTCCCCTTCAACTGACCTGCGTGAAGGTTTGTCGTTTTTTGGGTTTATGCGGGTTTTGCCGCCTTCCCCATGCAACGACTTTCCACGTAATTATGCGGTGAAAACCGGCATATTCGTGTTGATAGTTCATAAAGTATAAATGTAAAATCATCAGCGTCGATGTTTTAAGGAGAATCATTTCCATTAGAAGTGGCTCTTGGCCTTTTCTTTACAAATTTGGAATTGATTTACATGCAAACTGTGTAATTGAGCTCCCTTCCATGTTGGGATGGGAGTGCCATCGAGCCGATACACACCTGGTTCGGGATCTCGTTCTTTACGCAGCATGTAGTCTCCATATTGAAGCTGGAATTTTTATTCGTGTTTTCCCCAGCTGGGGTTCTACACGCATCAGCCTGCTCAGCGTTCATTGCGCCACGAGGTGCGCGAGCGTCCCATCTCTGACAAATGCTTCGACCATGTCCTTTACGTCTATGCATTCTTCGGTGTTGTGGCCTTTTGTCCTGTGAAAGTCACAGTATTTGCTCCGATCAGCATTGTGACGATGTCGGATTATTTGAGGCTTTGGCCATGGGAGCTCCTCAGTAGCGAATATCTCGGTGACGCTTTTGGTGAGCGGCGTCCATCTGGAGTTCTTGTTTGTATGTACATTATCCCTTCCGCCTAACCGATGTTGCAAGCCGGATGAGGTGTCAAAGTTTACCCTTGACTGCCAAATGCCTAGCTTCCGCTTTTTGTTTAATCGGGCGGTAAGGACGTTGTCCTCTCTTGTTTTCTGGGTGTAGAGGTTTGTGCTCTGTGGGAGATCTCTACCCAGTTGCTTCTCCGTTTCCGCAAAGCGTTTTGCTGCTGTCATGATGGCATCCCATGTGGATGGCATGCCATCTTTACCCGTTAAGGTGCGGATGAGCTCTGGGTCGTTCGCGCCCTGAATAAAGGCAGCGCGAACAAGATCTTCGCTAATGTTACCCAGACTTAGCTTCTTCGAGTTGAAGCGAGTGATGAAGTCTAGCAATAATTCATCTTTTTCTCGAATGCACTTGAGGATTGTCCATTGCTCCTCGGTATACTTTCTTTGCTGGCTGAAGTGTTGGCTAAACTTCTGTTGGAAGTCAGCCCAGTCGTAGATGTGGTTGACCGGTAGACGATCGAACCACGCTCTAGCAGCCCCAACAAGCGTCATTTGGAACATGTAACACCACGTGGGTTCCGTCCAACTACTGACGGTTGCCCCCGCTATGAATCTGTTCAAATGATCATCTGGGTCAGATATACCATCATATGTGCCTATGCTGGACATTTGTTTGGCACTTTTTGGGGCGATTGCTTCCGCAATGTCCCTTGCAAATTTGGACGTTCTCGCATTTGCAACGTTTGGTCTGAATGTTTTGGAGAAGTCTCGTGGACTTCCACCTATGCTTTTTGGTTTGAAGGCTTGTCCAAAATGCCTTCTCGGTTGGGAGTCCGTTTCCTTACGCTTCCCTTTTGTCCTATGGCGAGGGTTCGCGTCGGAGTCGGACTCCGAGTCATCGTCCCAGTATTCTTCGAATTCGTCAGCCTGTTGGACGGAACGCAAGCATTCGTCCAACTCAGCTTGGAATTCCCTCTGACGTGCCTCCGCCCATGCCTTAACTTCATCGAGTGTTTGGCGGGGGAGTCTTGTTCGTTTCTCTAACTGGGTATCGGTGAATCCCAGTGAGCGATTATTTACTGCACTTGCCCCAGCTTGGGTAACTGGGGTAGTGTTTGTAAAATTTACTTCACTTGCCCCGGCTTGGGTAGCCGGGGTAGTGTTTGTAAAAACTGTGTTGCCGGTATTCCCCCCAGTAGCTGGGGTTTTGGTTGCCGGAGTTTCCTTAACCATCTTTGAAGTTTGAAAAAACTGGAGAAAAATGTTCTAACTTTATGCACGGAAGGCGCCAATGAAGAAACACTAACCGGACCCCGGGCAGATTACTGGTAACCTGGGGGTTAGATAGCTGTTTCCCACGAAGGGTTAGACCCAGAGAAGATGGTTCTTCTGATATGTAACATCCCGAAATTTCAAGATAATATTAATTATATTACTTAATAATAGAGGGAAAGTTTACTCGGGTTATCAGGAAATAAATAAAAGAGTAGGAGTTGGTATGGGTCGGGCTAGTGTCGGGTAATGGACGTTGGTTATGGATTTGGATTAATTGAGATGGGTTAAATGGGAATGGGATTTCAGAGATATAAATACCCCCAAAATCCCAAAATATCTTTCACATTTCCCCCACTCTCCTAAACACATACAAACACACACATTCTAACCGATCGAGATTCGAAGCCGAGACCCGAGATTTTGTTGATAGATCTGAGTTGGTAAGGTAAGAACAAATCCAGCAAAGCTAATATTACTGAAAATGGTTAGGATTGGATGGGTTAACCGGACCCGAAACCCAAACTGCCCAAATCGGACCCCTAAAACGTCGATTTTAGGCCGATTTGATGGTTGGGATTTGTAGGTGCCAATCATACGATTCCGTGGGTACCAAAATCGAGTTATTTGGCTAAGAAACGAAGGATTTATGGGCAAACAGATCTGCAGCGCGATAACTTCGCCTGCAAGATTAAGTTCGCCTGATGAACTTCGCCTTCAAGCGTAACTTCGCCTTCAAGTGTAACTTCGCTTAAGGATAACTTCGCCTACGGCCAAGTTCGCCTAAGGATAACTTCGCCTGAAGCCAAGTTCGCCTAAGGTTTAACTTCGCCTGAAGCCAAGTTCGCCTAAGGTTTAACTTCGCCTGAAGCCAAGTTCGCCTAAGGTTTAACTTCGCCTGAAGCCAAGTTCGCCCGAGGGTTAACTTCGCCTAAAGCCAAGTTTGATTAGAAAATAAATTATCAAGCGATAAGTTAAAGTAAGCTAATACTAGACCGCCAGATTAGATCAGGCAAGTATTGATACGTGTAACTTGTACAGTCAGCCGAGCTCAGTTAAAGAAGGGATTTACAGCTATCAGAAGAAAGAAGCAGAGTTCAGGTGAGTTTCTAGCCCCATTTATGTGTTACGTTTTCGGGGCTGTGTGCATACTCGATGTGAAGTGTGAATACACTTACTTTAAGTGGTAAGTGTATGCTATAGATGTTATATGAGGAATATATTATAATGCTTGTCGGTACGTGAACGATCTTCGGATATTGCACGTATCGCCAAGGATAGTGATTGCCAAGTGGTTGATAGTGTGTATGAATGTTGTGATGTGACTTGTTCACTACGTAGATACTGAACTAATATGAGTGTGACCAAGGCAGGTTGAGGTAGAGTGTGTTAGAGGTAGCAGGAGTCTAGTAAGGGTGTTAGTGGCATAGCGTGAGTGCGTGATAGGGAAAGCCTATACGTGCCTTCGTTATTGAGTGGCATAGCGTGAGTGCGTGATAGGGAAAGCCTATACGTGCCTTCGTTATTGAGTGGCATAGCGTGAGTGCGTGATAGGGAAAGCCTATACGTGCCTTCGTTATTAAGTGGCATAGCGTGAGTGCGTGGTAGGGAAAGCCTATACGTGCCTTCGTTATTAAGTGGCATAGCGTGAGTGCGTGGTAGGGAAAGCCTATACGTGCCTTCGTTGTTAAGTGGCATAGCGTGAGTGCGTGATAGGGAAAGCCTATACGTGCCTTTGTAATTAAGTGGCTAAGCTGTAGGGGTAATTAAGTGGTTAAACAGTGGCATGTTAGACAGTGGACTATGTGTCTTCGGATACGTATATATATATTGTATGAAGTGGTTGTATGATAAGTTGCTTGATTAACTAGAACTCACTCAGCGTAGCTGACTTTTAGTATGCACGCAGGTGAGCTGATTACAGAGTTAGCATGAGGATGACACACGGCATGGATTGAACGGCTGGCATCTGAAGAAAGAAGTAAAGATGCTTTAAATATAAAATTTTGTGTTATGGTATCAAAGAAAAGATTTAATGTTTTGTAACAAATGATTGATGTTTTATATTCCGCGAAAAGTTTTAATAA
This sequence comes from Bidens hawaiensis, assembly GCF_021521415.1. NCBI lineage: Eukaryota > Viridiplantae > Streptophyta > Magnoliopsida > Asterales > Asteraceae > Bidens > Bidens hawaiensis. Next base: position 71,399 of record NW_027506395.1, on the reverse strand, counting down.
ACTCTGATTTGAAGGACTGTGTTTATGAGTAAATCCGACGCTAAAGTAGGGCTACCGGGTTCGGGGCCTTACATGATAACCTGCAAAACAGACACCGTGAGCTTGTCACTGAGAAGGGGGGGGGTTCCTCCTTGTGACCACCCTCCGGCGTGAGAATCAGACTAGATTGCTCTTTAAATATAAGTGTATATTAAGAGATTGCTAGAGCAGATATCAGGTATAATATGATGATACAAGATAAGATATGTTGGTCATACCATTTGTGGTATTTATAGCCGAAGGTAGGTTTCCAAGGAGGTGTGGCCAGCTGCAACAGTGTTCCTGTTCCACCAACAGTGGCCTACGCACGTGCCCTGCAGGTAGTTGGTGGGTAGGCAGCGGCTGATAGTGACCAGGCCTGCTGTGTACTATTCCTTTTCCACCAACTGCCGGCTATGCACGTGGTATGGCAGTAGTTGGTGAGTAGGCAGCGGCTAATAGTGACATACAGTACAGGAGCATGATGCTCGCCATACTGTTGTCAATAAGCTGTCGTATCTCTAGTCAGATCTTTTTCCCATTCCTTGTCAGGTACAGTACAGAAGATCTTCCCGTATCGTACGGACTGGCTTATTTGGGCGGGAGTATTCCCCCTCCCGCCCTTGTGCGGGATTGTTCCCGGCTTCGCTCATTCCTTCAGGTGACACTGAGTGATTGAGAGCTAAGTGCCTTGTGCGTGTAGCCTTGCTGCGCGGGTGGCCTTCCCTGATGGCTTGTATCCGAAGCTGCGGGAACAGGCGGAGTCCTTCACCATCGGGAGGCATTTCCTGCGGGAACAGCTTGCGTACTGCGCGTAAGGACGTCACGTCTCTGAGCATGGTTGGTCCTGCGGATCCAGTTGGTTTCTGCGCAGACGTCCCTCTTCAAGGTGAGTCTTGCGGGTCCAACTGGGCTCTGCTGGGACCTACCTCTTCACTAATCATTTTCATAAATGCTAGAAACAACATACTTACAAAACATTCCCATACACAAAAGTGACAAAACACTTTGGATTAAACAACATGGTCACATCATGTAAAGTCCAAATCCCCATTCCCAGAACATGCTAGCCGACGCCGTCTCAATATGCACAAGAAATTCATCCGCGATACCTTGTATATGCAAACGACATATTAGGACAGAACCTATCACCAAAGTTTGTACAATAAACCACAATAGATTCTCCTCATATGCTTAAACACAAACATCAAAACCAAATTTACATCCTTTGTTTTCTATGTACAAAAAACAAATCTTTGCTAGCATATGAATATTACAATGATCCTCAAAAGTGACATTGTTCTTTGTTTTGTATAATGCTTTTCTTTATCACCAATGTTTTAAAACCGGACTGGTTCAGCCGGTCCGACCGGTCGGACCGGGATTGAGTCACCCGACCAGTCCAGTTCGATATAGTTCACTCGCTTCTTAAAAAACCGGCCGGTCCGACCGCAAAACCGGACCTGTTCAACCGGTCGGACCGGTGAACCTGCCCAGTTCAGCCATTTTATTATGGAATTTTTACATATTTTCATTTAACATTTTTTTTCATAGTTTTTGAGTTCGGCTGGTCCAACCGGTTAAACCGGTGAACCGATAACCCAACCAGTTCAGTATCCGACCGGTTACGAAAACATTATTTATCACAAACTTTCCAGACTGTTAGCCATTTGATTGACAGTGGTTGAATTGTAATATAAGGCATCTTTATGGGCATGCATCAAGGAGACATTATTTGACTTAAGTAGAAGCAAGATTATATTCACAACCAAATGAGTAGGTCCTACCAATGGCCCACACACTTGAGCCTACAACATTTCCAACACATACCAATCATCAAGATTTGAGTTTGGACTTCATTTATACCCTTCATTTTCTATTTAATTACAATCCAACCATCAAATCTCCCATAAGAAAACACACATGCCCTCAAATGTCAAATCCCATACATTTTATCCAAATGTTTCAATCTTGATCTCACCCCACTTTCCACCTATCTTGATTCTGAGTCTTGCAGTGAAAGATTGTCCTCTGTGCATCAAGTGTTGTACTTTTTCCTGGTAAGCTCTTCAGCCTGATTTCATTGTCCCTTAACAAAGAAAAACAAAATTTTTTGTTAGTTAAAAGATTTCTGGGTATTCGTTAACTTGTTATCTTTTTAACTTTTTGAATCTGAACGACGCAGATTGCAGGCAGAATATCAGTGACAAAGAAAACAAAAATTGTTTGTTAAATATTTCTGGGTATTTCGTTAAATTACTATCTTTTTTAATGTTTTTGAATCTGAGCGACGCAGATTACAGACTGAGTATCAGTGGATCGTGAGAGTAAAAGATTGAACCTTTTGCTGTTGAATTGTTGCAGAGTAAAAACAAATATGCAAAATCCGAACTTGAAAGCGTACGTGATTTGGCGTTAAAGATCGAAGAAGCGAATTCGAGGTCCAGAGGATTACAGAGGAAACCAAAATGGCGCCAACAAGAAGAACCAGAAACATCTGTGAAAAACGAAGATGTTCGATATGAACAAGTGATGAAGGAGCTTGCAGACATGAAACAAGAAATGGGGAAGCTTAAGGATGATATGAAGCGTGTTTTGAAGGAGAAACGACACGCCGAGAGATCGTTAAAAGCGTCAAATTCTAAACGGATGACACTATTGGCATCCATGGAGTTGATGAAGAAAGAATTGCAAGAGTTGGATGAGGAGCAAACTATTGTTGAGTTTGCTCGAATTGAAGCGGTTAAAAAATGCGAATCGATTGAATCGGATAGGATAGAAGAGGCTGATCGGTACAAGACCCAATTGTCCGAAGCTGAAGCGAAATCGAATGAGCTTCAAATTACACTTTTTGATCTTAATTTGGCGAATCAAGAATTGTCTCCGATTAACACGATTATGGAGGAACTAGAGAGCGCGAAACGCGAGCTTGCATCGGTTAAAGGAGAAGGGGGTAAGTTCATGATATCCATGGATGTGATTCGAGCCGAGCTGAATCATGTTCGAGCCGAAATGGCTCGGTTAAGGAAAGCAGAGGAGAAAGAGGGGTTAAATGTTCAAAGCCTGAACTCGAAGATTATGAGGGCGAAAGCGAAATTGGAATCACTTACATCTGCTGAATCAAATGCCAACACGATTGCATCGAATCTCACGATTACACTCGAAAAATTACAAGCGGAAGCTGAAACCGCAAAGAAAGATAAGGATAGCATTAATGAAGAGATTGAAAACATGAAGGGGGAGATTCGTAAAATCGAATTTGAAATTGATTTAGTTGAGGAAAAATTAGATGCAGCAATGGAGGAATTGGAAGCAATCAAATCATCAGAATCTAAATCAATGGAGAATTTAAGAAATGTGATTGACACAACAATGGAAGCTAGAGATACGGCTTCCATTAACGGTTCAATGATAACGATAACCGATTTTGAATACGAGTATTTAACCGGGAAAGCGGGTCAGGCTGCAGTGCTAGCTGATAAGAAAATTAATGCAGCACAGGCATGGGTGGAGGCATTGAAGGCAAGTGAAAAGGAGTTGATGATAAAAATTGAGATGACACAAAGAGAGATTAGTGAATTAAGTATTGATGTTGGCACCGAAACTGATGCGGATCGGGTTAGGCCCGGGTCATGGGAAAAGGTTGTGCCATCGCCTCGGAGATCGGCGAGTAAAGTCGGGAACAAGGTGGCTTCGCCCCGGAGATCGGTGAGTAAAGTCGGGAACAAGGTGTTGATTAAATGGGCTAAATTGCAAAAGTGGCGGTCTCCAGCGGCCCGGTACTCAAGCTCGAGTAAGTCGGGTTCTGTGAAGAGGGAAAAAGTGGTGCCAAGTCTCAAGAAGTTGTTTAGCAAGAAAAATGTTGCAATAATTTGATGATGAAGGTTTGTTGAGATTATGTAAGTTGAATAAAGGTTATTGTGTGTGGATGTATAGGGAATAGGGTTAGAAGAGTTCAAAGGTTGTCATTGCAATTTTGTATACATGATTTGATGATCATGTTTGTGTAAGTGATGGGAAGCAAATTATAGAAAACTTTTTGTACACATGAAAGAATTGTGTTGCAACCATTGCATAACAAGAGTTCATTTACTTGGGGTTTAAGATGATAGAAAAAGCCTGAACCCGATTAAAAGTTTGAGGCAGTAATGAGACAGGTATGAGATTAGTTATATAATATTTTACGTGTTTGGGATGGATATAATATTGAGGGATCCCCGTTTGATTAACCTAACTTGATTACAAATACGTAAGCTGGATATCCCCTCTTTAGTTGTTGGAGTTGCAACTTTAGATTCAGAAGTATAATACATAATATGTTTAAGTTGCAAGAAAACAAAAATTATTAAAAAAGTATAAATAAAAATATTAATGTATAGGCGTATAGCCAAAAGTATTTAATAGTTTTTAAGTTGGTCTTTATGTTATGATCGAGTTTTAGGAAGTGGGCATTCCAAGGAATAAATTTACAACATAAACTCATAGATACAAATAATCAAATTAAGATTGTAATTGCCAATATTTGTCTTGTGTCATGGCTATTGTAATTCCTACATGGATTATGGATTTGGTCTATATAATGCAATAACAACGATTAACAAAACAATTCAAATAAACATGATTTTTCTTCCTAAACCTTTTTAGCAAAATTAAATCTCATAATACAAATTCTACATAAAGTTGTATCAATGACTAATATCGTGGATGGGAATAAATTGTTTGGGCGAAGAATCTAAAATAGAAGTGCGTAAGAAACCCAGTTCCGGTCCTATCCGACCTACGGGCACGAAACAAGTTTCGGCTTCTAATAGAAATCATACCTGAACCAGAATCCGATCCAGACTGTTGGAACCGGTTCCACCTCTACCCGGTCAAAACCCGAACTTGACCCGTCCAAACCCGATAAAATCCAGAAAAACCGGTCAAAACCTCACCATACCAGAACCGGTTCCTCCCTGGTATGAAAAAACCCGGTTTGTCCACCTTTAATTAGAAAGTCCCAAACAAACATTAGAGGGCCTTGAATGACCAAAATTACTTCATGGACCGGCCCATAACAAAGACCATTACGGCCTTTTCCACCAAACCCTAAATCACCTTCTACCCTATAACACTCCACAATCCCCCACTCACAGCCGTTCTTCAAACCCTAATCTAATCAGCAGCCAAGATGAAGTACAACCCACGAGTCACCAGCTCCCGCCGCAAATGCCGCAAGGCCCACTTCACGGCGCCATCCAGCGTCCGCCGTGTGCTCATGAGCGCACCTCTCTCCACCGAACTCCGGACCAAATACAACGTCCGGTCCATCCCCGTTCGTAAAGACGACGAGGTCCAGGTCGTCCGTGGGACCTACAAGGGCCGTGAAGGTAAGGTGGTCCAGGTGTACCGTCGCAAATGGGTCATTCATATTGAAAGGATTACTCGCGAGAAGGTCAATGGCCAGACGGTCAACGTCGGGATTAACCCGTCGAAGGTTGTGGTGACTAAGCTGAAGCTTGATAAGGACAGGAAGTCGTTGCTTGAGAGGAAGGCTAAGGGGCGTGCTGCTGATAAGTCTAAGGGCAAGTTCACTGAGGAGGATGTTGCTGCTGGTGCTTCTCTTCAAGAGATTGATTAGGTTTTTTAATGGTTTTGGTTTATTATGTTTTGTTATGTTATGTTGAGGATTGTTGTTGGTGATTTTTGGTTTTGATGTTACAGAGGTTAATGATGTTTACCGTACTGGTGTTATGAATCAATTCCGGTTATTTTATGGTTGATGTTATGTGATTTAATAATTTGCACTCTAGGTGTATGATGAAATGCCAAGATGATTATATTATCTTAGTTTGCTGTTATGACTTCTATGGATTATACCGGCTTAATCTAGTTACTGATTAGATTTATGGTGTTTCGGGGGATAGACATTTTAACATCAAATATGTTTTTAGTGCTTCTTTGTATGATTTGGTAGCTAGTTACTGTAGGATATTACAGACTCGTTTTTGATGATTTTAGGTGATAATAATATTTTGTTAACATGTATATCTTGTGTTTTTTTGTTTGGCAAGTGCTTGAAGTTGTTTATGATGGTATAGTTTATTGGGTGCTATATGAAATTGTGATTTTTTTGACACCCAAATATTAAGAAATGGATTAGGTGTTGATGCTGCGTCTAAGTTATTGAATGTTCCTATAGTATATATGAGGTTTTTGTTTTAGAATTTGATTTAAGAGGGCGTTGGTTGGATTGATGGTTTTTTAACCTTTTTTAAATCATGGAGATATGCAAAACATGTGTTTCTGTTTTAGCTTTAATGGTGATTGAAAAGTTTGGTTTTGTAACAATTATGCTATGAGAAGTAGGAGAGATGATGCTAGAAAATCAATAAATAGTTTGTGCTTGGCTGGGTTAAAATTTTTTAGATAAATCAAAACTTGAAATGACATAATCAAGTTTTAGGACCTGTTTAATAAAATAAACTAGCTGTGCTTGGTTGGCATGTTATATTGAATGTTTTCTTGTAATATGTAATGTTATATTCAGGGTGGTTGTTGGTGATTCTTGTTTTTGTTCTTACAGAGGTTATTGGTCTTGCTGTACTGGTTTATGAATCGATTTTATTTGTTTTGAGGTTGATACGTTATGCTTTGTTGCTTTTCACTCTTGTTTGAGAAATTTAACTATATTAGTTTGTGATTACATCATCATAATGTGTTTCCACAGTTACAATAGGGTTATTGTATTGCTTTACATATTTTGTGTGATTTGTCATTAAGTGACATAGTGTGTCTGTATGACACTCTCCATCTTCTTCCTGTGATGATTTTAGGTGATAATAGTATGCTTACATGTGAATCTCATGTCTTTTGATGTGTTAAGTGCCTGAAGTTGTGTATATTGTACAGGTTATTAAATGCTATCTGATATTGTGTACATTTTGTTATACCTGAAAGTTTTAAGGAAGTGGATTATGTGTTGCCACTGTGTGTAAGATATTTTGTTTTAAAAATTGATCATTTAGTATTGGGTTGAATTAACAGTTTTATAAGCTCTTGTTAACCAAGGTGATGGGTTAAAAATGTGGTCTTGATTGCTATAATGGTGATTGAAACGTGGTAGGTGCCTAGAAGAAAGATAACGGTTGGAGGCAATTTTTGAAATTATTAGAATGAAGTGACAAAAACAAGTTTCATGGCCTGTTTATTTAATAGTTGTGTTTGGGTTGATATGTATAGTTAAACGTGTTGTATTTGGGATGTGACTTGTTTAACAATGTCGTTAATTTATTTTATAACCTGGTTAACATGTTTATAAGATGGTTACTACTTGTTTGATATGTTTAGATAAATTGGCTAAATAATTTGTGACCTACTCATAAATACTTTTATAAACTCTGTATATGAATCTTGCAAAATTTGAACCCTCAAAAGTCAAAACTATGCAAATTACGGTCAAGTCATGTCGTTTGAGGATATTTAATATTTTACTTAAATTATTTAAGTGCACCGAGGACAATAAATCTCTTTTATGAGATGTCCTGACCCTTTCAATCAAAAGTCAATGGTTTTGTTTATAACTAGTTGTTTACCGTCACTTTGCGCCGGGCAAACTCGGACAGTGGCAAAACCCAAGTGTTGTTAGTTTCAGGCATTGACTCGGTAAGTCGACTCGAATTCGGTTATGTGTGTTATGGGGGTAGTGTCGGTCGGTAAACTTGGGCTTTGTAAAACCCGAGCGCTGCTGATCATGGCGTTGAGGTGACAAGTCTAAGCAGATTTGGTTGGAAAGTTCATTACATTACCATAACTAAAACAAAAATAAAAGCAAACAAAATTCGCATTCGGTCGGTTTCCTTTACATTCGATACGGTACCGGAATTTAAACAAAACGCAGTGAGTCTTGCAATTCCGTCAGTTTACGTCACGTTTGTTACGGTAGCGAAACTAAAACAAATTGGTATTCTTTCGTTTTCGTTATGTTTGTTACGGTAACAAAACTAAAAACAAAAATATATATATATATATATCGCAGACCAATAATGTGCCGTCAAGTGACACAATAGGGGCTTGACGGCACCAAAATTCTCTTTTATATTTATTAGTAATTGTGTAAATCCAACCAAAGGCACGTCTCGAGAAACTAAGGTGTGTGACTATTAACATGAATCACTCAGTATAATATCTTTGTTTAAATGGCAATTTCATTAGTAGCAATTGAGCATCTTTAAACTTAATTTTTATTTTTTATTTCATGGTAAGTCATTAATTTAATATGTTTTTACACCTTTTATATTGACAAATGTTATGTTAAACTCTGAACAAGTGGATCAAGAACACGAACATGAGATTTGTAGAACTCTCTACAACTCTCAAAACGGCTTTATTTATTTATTTATTTTTTGCCAAGCTTTGATACCAATTGTTGGAGATTATTGGATTTAATATGAGCTGTGCTTCTTGAATCGTAAATACGGAAACGGAATTATCGTTGGACGATGGAGTATATGGCAAAACTATGGAAGTTGAAGTTGGAAAAAAAAACCAATCAGTGCTCTACCGATTTCTTTATAGTCATACGTATACCATCACATAATTTGGTATTCTTTGGTTTTTGTTTTATTCAACCACCATAACCGTAGTTTTGCCATATATTCCATCGGCCGACGTTAATTCTGTTTCCGTATTTACAATTCAAGAAGCACAGCTCATATTAAATCCAACATGCTACTCCACTTTATAACAATAATCTTACTTCTTTTTCTCATGAGATCTTCCCGTTAAAAGACACGCCTCTAAAAGTGAGCTAGCTCAAATTGCCAATACGTTTTTATACTATTTGGATATTTTAGTGATTATGGCGCACCGGGAGGGGATGCGTTTTCTTTTCTATGTCGACTCCTATTTGGTTTTTTGTCATATCTTTTTAAAGTGCTAAGCAATAAGCGAATAAGGAAAATACTTCTGCTTTTGAAGTACTTCTTCCCCCTTTTCTATTGTTGTCTTATATAAATAAAATTTCTATTTTTTAACTTAATTCTCTTGAGTAATGAGTATGTAGCAACTAGCAAGTTGAGTTATATTATCTTTAATTGCTCAAATTCGTGATGTTAAGTAAAATGATGACCGATTGTTTAAGACAACAACAGTTTGTTGAGTTATAACAGATGCATGATCAACACTATATAAACTAATACATACAACTAAACTAACACACGTGTATTAGTTAGGTCGGTCAACACCAATAATAATGAATTTAGTGATTAGTTTGTAAACAATGTTGTAAAAAATTATTTTATTATACTTTCACTAAAAAACCACAATTTTTATTTCATGGATGCACCTTATTTTCAGACGGCAATTTGATTCTTACAATTTTTTAAAATATAACACATCCATGTTGCCAAGGCTGTTCTCTATGATGGGGGCATCGAAGCCCCTTGACAGTGTCACATCATCATTACGGGGCTTTGAAGCTCGTCCCGCTATGGTTTAAAGCCCTTTGGGCGCCCCAATATACATACACACACACACACATATGTATGTATGTGTGTGAGAGATGGAGAGAGAGAGGGCCCACCTTTTTCCTCTTCCGCGCCGGCCGTTCCAAGGGCGTCCCCCGCCCCCTTTTGCGCCCCTCGACGGTGTTCCGCGCTCTCCGTGCCCTCTGCGCCCCCTTCTCCGCCCCATAGCGAGGGGTCAAATGGGTTAAACCGTCTATTAAATTAACTTGAAATGACAATTTACCCTTATTAAGAAATCTTAAATAAGGGTGTAACCTTTTCTCGTTAACATTTATAAGCTCACATGAATTTAACGATTATTTTAGTGTGCGTTAATGAAATTGATGGAACGGCAATTTGATAATGGTATAGAGTATAAACCCGTATTATTTAAAAAGAATGAACCAAAATATCAATACATTCATAGCACACAAACCATGCGTTAAGTTCGCCTTGTGTTTCCTAGGAGTACAATTTCTATTGATTAATAATGAGTCACCATTGATATCGACACATCTGACAAATGTTCGGGAGTTCCTCTATGCAATCCTTTTCCTTCTTCTTGTTGCTGCATATCTCGTTTGTACACATCTTCTCTTTGTTTTCGGGGCCTCTAGTGAGTTACAGACAGAGTTTGAAAAGGTCAAATCTTTGATGATTCCATCATCTATGATTGAGTTGCGAAAACTTCTGGATAGGTATCCTACATCTGAACCGAATTATTTTTGGTTAAAGAATCTCTTTCTAGTTGCTCTGAAACAATTAGGAGCTTCTCTAGGCGGCAACATGCTATTGGGTGGTGGTCCCGCTTATGGGGTCAAATCAAGACGCTCTAAGAAGAAATATTTGAATATCAATCTCATCGATCTCATAAGTATCATACCAAATCCCATCAATCGAATCACTTTTTCGAGAAATACGAGACATCTAAGTATACAAGTAAAGAGATCTATTCATTGATAAGAAAAAGAAAAAACGTGAACCGGGACTGGATTGATGATAAAATAGAATCCTGGGTATTATATAGAGTATTTAGACTAGATGTAAAGGAGCTAAATGGGGCGCCAAGCATGATTACATGGCTACCAATCTGCCCGTTAGAACCACTACGTGGTCATCAAATATGATGCCTTTAAATTTGCCCATTAAGCCCTTAACGGGCTCCAGATTTCCTAATGGTGAGAATTGACTTTTAATTAACTGAATTATTTTCTTCAATGGTTAATTCATTAAATAATTTGTAGCTGTTGGAGACTTGGAAATGCAAAAAATATATATATATATAAACTTCAACCTTTACCGTATATAAACCAAGATTTAATAATATTCATCACACAAAATTTAAATTTTCTACATCGTTAAAGCCTTAAAAAAATGGATCAAATACCCGACAATTTATTCTTTGGAGGTGGATGAGGTGGTGATAATCGAAGTTATTCGAGTGAGGGTTAAACTTTTTGTCGAGCACGGCCAAACATCATGACCCGAACTGCTTAGACGACAACCACCACTAGAACGGGATCGTGTGAAGGCTTATAACCGTTTGATGAAAGATTATTTTATTAAAAAACTTTTGTATGATCATTTTTAGTTCCGAGGTCATTTTCATATAAGCCGCCGGCTATTTGTACGAACTTTCGGTGATTTAGAGCCAAATGTTTCCAGGTTTTTACCAAATATTGTGCCAACGAATAATAGGTACTTTTTCCCACTTTTGAATGCATAGTATCTTCCCCTTTGCTTATATTTTTCCATATTTCTAGTATCATTTTGTTCCTGTGTGTTTCTAACTTTTATTTTATTTAAATGTTCTAGTACTTTATTGTGTTGTTTTATTATATAAATTATTATGTCTGTTGAATAATAAAATATTAAGTAAATAAAAAATGATTGGTAATAATTGTAATTAGTTAAAACCATTATACTTGATTTAAAAGGGGTTTTAGTGAGTTTATTTTTGTCTACATGGAGCCTATAGGGCATTTTAACTAAACAACCACTACACATAGTCTAAGATTTATATAAAGTTTAAAATATCACATGAATTTAACAATTATTCCTTGGAGTACAATTTCTAATCAATGAACTTTTGATAAGAGTATTTATATCTTACTATTCTAATAAAAGATTATTATATTTTGTCATTTGTCAAGCTCTTACCATTTCTTACCTTTTTAAACCCATATTAAGGAAAATGATAGTTATTTCGGATTAGCCCGCCCAAATAATGTTTTTTGGGTCCATATATTATTCAAGTCAAGATCCATTTGTTTTCATTTGACACACACCTCTCCCCAATAGCAAACTTAGGTTGCAAACCTGATTACTCGCTGCTTTCTCATTTCTCTTATTAAACATACGAGACCTAGATACCCAACGCTGCTATTAGTCGTTGCCTTCTCCGTTAGCTGATTGACCTACGAGACCGTTCATCCCCACTGTTGCTATTGTTCATCTCCACCGATGCTATCGATTCAGACCGTTCATCATGATTATTTATTCTGGTCAATCTTTATCTTACCAACGCAAATCCAAATCGTCTCTTTTTTTTTCATTGTTGCTTCTTATTAGGTAACTTTACAATTCCCTGCTTTAGATCCATCAATTTATATGTTTTATTAGGATCAAAATAGCAGTATTAAGTATTAGTGGGAATTAAAGAAATCCAATATTAAAACTAATGCCAAATTAATAGTTTTGTGATTAATTAGGGTCAAATTGATTAACTACTTTAATCTCAAATGTGTTTGTAACATTTACGGTTGGTTTTTAATTTCGTATTCATATTCTTGATATGTTATTTGTATATTTAACTTAGATTTTATATTTTTATTATGTTTATGGTTTGACAAGTTTGACTTTTGATGGGGTTTGTAGGTGTTGGGGTCATCATAAAATTTTATTTGAATAAGTGGATCAAAATGCAGTGGACTTCTTTGGGATTGTATTATAGTGGAAAGTTTTCTCGCTGTCAGTGTTTTTTCCTTTCATACTGTAATTTGATTTTACTAAGGTTAGATGCATCTCATTTTGTTTACAATTGTTATATGTCACATGTTTTAGAGCCTCAACAGTTAGGTAATCAAAGATCAAATTTTAACTTTTTATTTGGTACTTTTACTTCTTTGCAAGCTTGGTTTCGTTGGTTCTGTAACCTAGTATTATTTTTATTGCATATTGGTTGGAGGGCTGAGAATGTTCATTGGTGTTTCACAAAGGAGAATTCAAAGAGTGAAAGAAGTTGTGAAAATTAAAATGAGTTTGAGGTTGTTGTTTTTTCCGTTTCATACTGTAATTTATTTTACGAAGGTTAGATGCATCTCATTTTGTTTACAATTGTTATATGCCACATGTTTAAGAGCCTCAATTGTTAAGTGATCAAAGATCAAATTTTGACTTTTTATTTGGTATTTTTACATCTTTGAAGGCTTGGTTTTGTTGGTTATGTTACTTGGTAATATTTTTTTATTACATATTGGTTGGAGGGCTGAGAATACTCATTGGTGTTTCACAAAAGAAAATTCAAATAGTGAAAGAAGTTGGGAAAATTAAAATGAGTGTTGGGGTTATTGTTTTTTACAATTTGATGCAAGTTTGTCAGGTATATGTTTTATGCTATCTTTATCATACCCTTTGACTATTTTGTCAACCAAGTGATTTTCATGGTAAAAATACATATAGTAAACTATTATCTGAACAATCTACATTTTGTTTCTCATCATTTGTAAAGATTTTATGAGTTACATATTTTTAATTCTTAAGTTTATCCGAAACTCATAGCGATTTGGAATCGGAATCATGTCTTATTTGACCTCGAAGGCAGTGGCGGACCCAGGATTTTTTGCCAATGGGGTCCCACATTTTCGGTGTTCAAATTTTTCGGGTCGGTCGTTGTTCAGGTCGGGTCGAGGCGAAGAACATAATAAAAAACAATATCATAATAAAACTTTCTTTTCAATCATCACTACCTGAACGGGTCAAAATGGGTCGGGTTGACACATAAACACTTTGTTTTCCCTTTCTTAAACATTTTTGAGATAGAACCTAGATCCACCCTTTCATAAGCATGTGTTGAAAACCATTAACTTAAACTAGTGAAAAATAAAACTGATATTTTAAAGTGTTTGAATGTTTCTAAAGAAAACCATGCATAAAGTTGAAAACAATGATATGTATTTTAGAGGTGTTTGAATGTTTTCAAAGTTATCATTGCAACATTAGCAATCAAATGATTGATTAACACTAAAAATTAACACAAAAAACCAAAAACTGAGCCTTGTAAGACTTGAACCCATGACCTTTCAAAGATAAAACAAGGGACTTTCCACCAGACCACATCAACATTAATAGCATGGGTTCCAAGTATTAAATCTTATGGGGTCCTCAAAAAATTTAATATACCGCTTCTAATAAATTTTTAAAAAACATTGGTGTCCCGGGACCCCGATCCACACTATGTGGGTCCGCCCCTGCCTCGAAGGTCAAAGGTGTTCATAGTGAATTTATGTTTGACACTAAGGTCATTGGTCAGCCTTCATTTTTCTTAACTGATTGACCAATAGTTGATTTGTGTTTCAATGCATAAACATAAAGTTATATTAACCTTATTCTTAGGTAAAAACACGTACCCTTTGACTTTTTATGGTCTAAAGTTTTATGTTTTTTTTTATGAATTCTTTGACAGAGTCTTAATGGGTGATATTAGGGGTGTGCATGGGTCGGTTTGGAGTTAAACCCATAACCATAACCGATATGCCGATTAATGGATAACCATAACCATAACCGACTCGTTATAACGGCTATGGTTATCGGTTTTGTAGGTTATAGTGAGTCAGTTTTGAGTCGATTAACCGTAACCAAAAATATGTAATTAGACTTAAAAGTTTGATACCAAATATTACAAAAAACGACATGACATGATATACCAAAGTATATTATCATTAATATTAATACCAAATATTCAAAAAAAATTACATTATATAATTCAACAATGAAATTTAACTTAATTTGATAACAAATGTTAAACCAAAAACAACAAAATGATATAATTCAACAACATGCTTAGTGGAAGTTAATCCGAAAAATATTGTTTGTTAAATAAATTGGTTGGTTCGGTTATGACGGTTTTGGAAGTATCTTTAACCAAAACCGACCCATACTTGGCGGTTTTTAAAAAATTATTAAACCGACCCACCGGTTATGTTGGTTATCGGTTAAAATCGCTTCAGTTATGGTTCGGTTAAACGGTTTTGACGGTTAATTTGCTCACCCTAGGTGATATTATAGACCGTGTCAATAATATCACCTATTTTTATAGTAACAAAACTATAATTCAGATCCTATAGTAACAAAAATTACAACTATTTTTATATTTTCAACAAGTCTTAGGATTTAAATACTAAAATATCGTTTTACGAAGTTATGTTTTTGACTTCTAGATAAAGTTATTATTGAACATAGTTATGTTTATATATAATTTATATATTTTTTCATATAACTATATAATGTGTATATTAATTTCATATAAATTAGACAGTTAATAAAATATTATGATATATAGACAGTTTTTCAACACATTGGGTATATGGTTTTTATGATATTTTCTGTATTTGTATGCATATATATTAGACAATTAATAAAATATTATATTCCATGATGTTTTAACATTTTCGAATTTAACCTTAAAACATATTTAATAAAATATGACTTTACTAAAATTATTCAACAAGATAACTATGAAAACCTACAATCAAGGATTAATATGACTTTACTAAAATGTTTCAACATATTTAATGTTTCTTTTGTAATTTGTAATTCATGTAATTTTAATGTAAATTGTAATTGTATTAACAATATATGATAATTGTGTTATTGATTGTATTTTGCTTAATGTTTAAATATTATAATTAATCATTAATTCCTGTGTTTCACACGGGTCTCAAACTAGTCAGTTTATAATTAAAGTTAGTTTTTTAAACAAAATATATTTCATGAAGCGATCATAGTTCAGTCAATCAACTAAATACCATTATGGCTGTTCCTTAAAATATCAATTTCATACTATATTAAAGTTTATTAAGTTAGTTATACTCTATATTTTGACTTTATTCAAATTTATTACATTTTTAAAATGTGTTTAGCTACGTTCGTGACTATTCGTTTTCATCGAGTATTCATTTTCACACAACTTAATAAGATTCATATAGATTCGACAAAAAGGCCAACCTAAGGCCACCCTTTCACAAATAACACAACATTTGTCTATTTCATTTTTAATATGTTATTTAGTAACTATCATAGGTTTTCTAACAAGATGAAATCCGAATTAGAGTATTAGTTTTTGTTGAAGGATGGGAGGATATTCATATTAGTTAAAGGTGTAATAAGGAAGCAAAAGAAGGAAAAAACAAAGGGTGATTAAGAGAAGCCAACAACATCAATCATTCAAAATGAAAATCCACACCTTAATACTTGCACCTCACGCTATTTGAATTTAAACACAATCCCACTCAACCTCCCCTTTCTTTTTCTCGTGTCAAATTTTAATCAATTTCTAACTAATTTCCTTCTACGTCTAATAGCGACCTTATTTCTAACTCTTCTCATGCATCACATATTAGTCACATTAATCCTCTTCATAAACCATCATTTAAACAACATAATTACACTTGCAAAATTAAATGAGTGTTACAATAAGATTTTACTGTTTTGGGATTTAATATACCTAAAAAAACCGTATGATTACACTAGATTGAGATCTTTACCATAGAATATCAAATACCTCTCATAAAATATAACGTTATTTAACTAGCGAGATTTAATATTGGATTTTTGTGCTTCAATTACATAAATAAAAGCGATGACTTTGTAACGAAGATGGCACCATGAATAAAGTAATGGAATCCCCTCTCATGATAACAACCGAGCTCTAACTGTCATTCCAAAACCATATGTGTTGAATAGTGTAATAAGGCATATGTTTGTTTTGAAATCCGAATTGTTATGGAAACTTATGGCTTGCTTTTTTTTATTCATTCGTTTATTGTATTAGGTTTCTTTATACTCATTTATTAATTGCGTTGAAAAAAAAATTTGAAGGGAGCCTGATTTTTTTAAACTATGATTTTTTAAGTTATAAGGACCCATAAAAAGTTCAGTGGAGGTCTACACCCCCTTGGGGTTGTGATGAAATTTAAATCGCCCCAAAAATGTTCCTTCTTGTGGCATAAACACATCGAGCTTATCTATTTTACTATTTATTTTCAATTTAGCCCGTATACTTGTTAGATATCTCTTGAAGTTGAATAATAAGGAATGTGAAGAGGTATGTCCCAGCAGAGCCCAGTTGGACCCGCAGGACTCACCTTGAAGAGATACGTCTGCGCGGAAACCAACTGGATCTGCAGGACCCACCATGCTCAGAGACGTGATGTCCTTACGCGCAGTACGCAAGCTGCTCCCGCAGGAAATGCCTCCCAATGGTGAAGTACTCCGCCTGTTCCCGCAGCTGCGGATACAAGCCATCAGGGAAGGCCACCCGCGCAGCAAGGCTACACGCACAAGGCACTTAGCTCTCAAATAATTCAGTAGTCACCTGAAGAAGGAATGAGCAAAGCCGGGAACAATCCCGCACAAAGGCGGGAGGGGGAATACTCCCGCCCAAATGAGTCAGTCCGTACGATACTGGAGGATCTTTTGTACTGTACCTGACGAGGTATGGGCAAAAGATCTAACCAGAGATACGACAGCTCATTGACAACAGTATGGCGAGCAGCATGCTCTTGTACTGTATGTCACTATTAGCCGCTGCCTACTCACCAACTCCTGTCATACCACGTGCATAGCCTGCAGTTTGTGGAAAAGGAATAGTACACAGCAGGCCTGGTCACTGTCAGCCGCTGCCTACCCACCAACTACCAGCATGGCACGTGCGTAGGCCACAGTTGGTAGAACAGGAATACTATTCAGCCGGCTATACCTTCTTGGAAACCTACCTTCGGCTATAAATACCCCAAATGGTATGATCATCTTATCTTATCTTGTATCTTATATCTTATACCTGATATCTGCTCTAGCAATCTCTTAATATACACTTATATTCAAGAGCAATCTAGTCTGATTCTCACGCCGGAGGGTGGTCACAAGGAGGTACCCCCCCTTCTCAGTGACGAGCTCACGGTGTCTGTTTTGCAGGTTATCAGAAGAACCATCTTTGTCGGGTCTAACCCCTCGTGGGAAACATCTATTTAACCCCCAGATTATCCGTAATCTGCCCGGGGTCGATTAGTGTTTCTTCAGAATGATATTATCATCTATCATTAAAATTTGTAAATGCTAATAATGAACAACTTTACTCGCCCTTCTCTTATTTTATCAACTCACCAGATATTATTGTAGCTCATATCTTCTAATATATAAATCTTTAGTGGCTAAAAAGGTTTACGAAGAGGAAGACACAATTGATGAGTCTCCCCAACGATAGTATTTGGTGTGTTTAGATTCTACCGCTCCCTTTTTAGTAAAATCATTTTAACTTAAATACAGATCCCTATTAGTTTATTGTTATCAATTTAGAGCATTTAAGCCTTTTAAGGTATTAAAGGGCCACAATGAAGCTAAATCATATTGGGGGCGATATTCTTTGTTATTAGCTACTTTGGTATGTGACGTCAAAAATCTTAATGAGGTATATATTTTTAATTTAATTTGTCAAATGCTGAATTTGAACAAATCCTTACGTGTGGAAAGTATATGCA
The DNA here is from genome assembly GCF_021521415.1 of Bidens hawaiensis. NCBI lineage: Eukaryota > Viridiplantae > Streptophyta > Magnoliopsida > Asterales > Asteraceae > Bidens > Bidens hawaiensis. The sequence goes on along the minus strand of NW_027506395.1, from coordinate 53,140 downwards.
GCGCTAATTTCTTGCATATCCATTGTTTTTTTTTTAATTTGTAAAATATATCAATTTTAATAAAAAAGTACGTTGTCATTTGAGAACCTATACCAGCTATTTCATGATACGGAAAGGCCTTAGATATTGTAAACTTAGATTAAAACAACTACATCGGTTAAAATAACCTAAGGGAGACAAAACAAGATTACATGTTAAGTAACGGGTTTTTGAGTGTCGCTATCCAATTTAAATGAAACTTGTTAATACAAACCAACCAAGCCTAGATGTATTGTCGAGCTACATATACTACTTTAATCAATTGTATTTATCCACGTGCATAAGGCTGGTCGATGGCTAGGCTGAGGAATGAATCAAAATGGGACATGTCTTGAATAAAATGAGCTTGGAAGAAAATGGATCTTTATAAAATGTAACAGTTTGGCTCGGTAAAAAATGGTTCTAATAAAAATGAACTCAAGTTGAAATGAGTCTTGCTGTAAAAAAATATTAAAATAACGTCATATGTTACAGTTTTCTATGATGTCTAGTGAACACGGGTGGAGGTGGCTGGTGTATTGGCGTCCCAATGGTGTCAGTTGTGGTGCCGACGACAATGAGGAGGTGCTATCATGATGGTTGTTGCTAGTGGAGGCGGCGGAGTTGGTGGTGGGGGCACAACGGTTGTCCAGAATGGGTACACTAAAATTGACGCTTTAAGTTAATTTATTTGGACCCATTTTTCAGCTAATAAATTTCATAGCAGAGATTTCTTTTAAGATCATTGTTAATTTTTAGTACACCAAAATTAACGCTTTATCAAATTTAAGTCTATAAAAGATTATCCATTTACAATTATTTTTCCTAATCAATCTATCACTACAAGAGCGAATTACGATTTTGAGTTTTGACGCTGAAAAAAAATTAAAAATCATATACAATATATTAAATCAATATAATAATTTTAATCAAATTCATATTTGTAGTCATAAATTAGTTAGTCACATACTTGCTTTGCTGATTTACATGGTACATCAACACAGTAAACATATGTATACACGGATAATATATTTCTTTAAATAACCACAAAAAATAACAGATATCGACGTCTTCAAAAGTTCCAATTAACTAATGTTATAGTGTTATAAAGCTGTGACATTGTGTTAAAAATGAATAATTCGTATAGAACAATGTTACATCTAAACATAATAAAAATAAAAATAAAAATAATAAAAAATGAAATGCTGTAGGTTTGTTAGAAGTGGAGGCACTGGCATTGCTGTTGTGAAGGAGAGGAGCTAGCTAGCTTTGTATCGTGTATCATCATCTTCTAACGGGTTTCAACGTCCGCCTCAAGCAATTCTTACCCCAGCCATTGCCAATTATTATCATATCCCATCCACCCTCCATCTTTCCTTTCCCACCAAGCCTACCCTGTTCCGCAACACACCTGATCCCTACCCCCTCCTTCCTCTTTAATACCCTCCATTAACAACAAACTCTAACCTCCATTCTTTCTCAGGTATCCATGTGCTTTAAATCATTCAATGCATACAAACCTTCATCTACTGTTTGTTTCTTAACTTGTGATTGTGATTCTGAAGCAGAGGTGCTTATTTCATTCATTGTGTTTATTTCATTCAAAGCTGCATCTATGTGTTTATAATTGATAGTTTATTAACTTTTGATTCAATTACTACGTGATTCTGATGCGTTTGTTATCAATTCGATGCAGAGGTGTAAGTTATCAGTCTGTGAGTGATGGAGAAGAAGGAAACAGGCTCACCGGCTATGAACACGAACACTGACGGTACCGGATTCGATACCGATAATAATAACAATAACAATAATAATAACAATAATCTATTTCTGTCAGCTATTTCATCTCACAACAACGATCAACTCGATCAATTAGACTTTGATTTCAGTTCCGGTGAGTTATATAATCCTAATCCTAATCCTGTTGCTCCGTTTTCATCCACATCGATTTTCCCGCCAAAATTCATTACACAGTCACAGCTGTCATTCTCTTCACCTTCCGACTGCTCGTTCGTTGACGATGCGTTTAGCGCCAACGCGATTGCGACCGAGAGTCGTTTGAGTCAGGCGAGTTTTATTCTCGAGTACCAGCAGCTGTATAACAGCTACACTATGTGTCTAGCTAATCTACAGGATTGTGTGAAGGAGGTTGATGTGCTTCGTCAGGAGAATGAGGCTCTCCGTGTTTTCGAAGGCGAAGCGGCAGCAGCAGAACTATTTTAGTTCTTCGAATTTGATCGGAGAGTTCAGTCGGCTCGACATTGGAGCGTCGTTTTCGGAGAGTAGTGTGTCGGTTGAGAAGCTTCCGAGTGTGAGTCCGACGAGTGTGATTAAACCGAATCAGTTCCTGAGGCACAATAGTGAGAGAGTTTCGATGCCTAAAAGCATTTCGGTTCGTTCCAAAGGATATCTGAAGTCAATTCCGCCTCAACGACAGACTCGTCAACAGATCGCTAATGCTCCGTTAGGTCAATCGGTAAGTTGTTAATAGTGTTGTAGTAATTGACGCCTAGTCGAGATTTTTACAATCATTACTTGTTATATGATTATTTAGATCTGATTTTCATTATTACCTGATATAGAATTAGATACCATGAGTCAATTTTGTTAAGCAATTTTGACTTTTCATGAGTCAAATTCATAAACACAATGAATATAAAGTTTTAAAACAGAATCCATCAGAAAATCCATGTGGATTATATATTTATATATTCTGCACGTTTGACTTTACAGTTTACAGTATACAATTAAATTCATGTATGTTGCTTAAAATGGAAGAATCCTTTATTCCTTTATTCAATTTTCTAACCCTTACCTAATAAAGTAAGTTGTTGCAATTATGATTTCAACAGCAACGTGTGCGTGTGCCCGGGGAGAAGAGAGCTGCAGAGGGATTGGAATTTGACGTCTACAACCAGGGAATGTCGAAAACCGAGCTGTGTAACAAGTGGCAGGAGACTGGAACCTGTCCTTATGGAGATAACTGTCACTTTGCACATGGAATAAGTGAGCTGCGTCCTGTGATTAGGCACCCGCGCTACAAAACCGAGGTGTGTCGTATGGTTCTTTCTGGTGATGTTTGTCCTTATGGTCACCGTTGTCACTTTCGTCATGCTCTTACTGATGAAGAAATGCTTATGGCTGTCAATCCACGCTAGAGAGGTTATGTATATCACGGGCGGTTTTACGGTTTACACTATCTTAATTTCATGAAAACTAAAATAAGTGCACATTTGTGTAGATGGAGTAATTAAGTATATAGCTTAGAAGTGAAGTTTAATGAACTGATGAATGATGATTACACCATTTACAAGTTAAGAAGCTATGTTACATTTCTGGATTAGGTTTATGTAATTGATTTTGGATGTCATTTAATTGGAAATGAAGATGGTTACTTTTAATTGTTTTAAGGCAATAGTTGAAGAATTGGGTTGCTGCATTTGTCTCTATCATTGGCTGTTTTGTAGTTTAAATCATATAGTTTTTGTCCAATTGGCCCTCACTTGTGTCACCAGAACATAAAAGGTTGATAAGCTTTGGCACCAACTTACACCTTTCAAGTTTCAACGCATCCTTTTGACATTGCATGCTGTTGATGCAACCCAAAAGAACTAATTTATGGGACCCAAAATGTTCTCTATTACATGATTGTTGATTTGAAATTGCATTTGATTTAGGTTATATTGAAAAAACCTCGTATTGTTAACCGAATCAAATTTGGACACATATTATGCGCTATCATCTCGTTTGTCTTCTCTTTGACTACTTTAATCTAATGGTTGAATCAACATAGTCATGGAAATTAGTACGCTTAGTTCAACACACAAGATCGAACAACTAATTAAAACTAATTAATAGATGATAAATGAGCTGATCTTGAGCCGAGCTCAAGCTCTAGTAAATTGAACGAGCCAAATTCAAGCCTAGTCGAGCTTGAGCTGCATAACTCATTTACACCCCTAATAAAATTTGAGTTCATGTGTTTCATACATTTTGGACGTTTAATTGCCTAATCCACTATTTTAAATATCCAAATTTTCATATATATGTTTTGCAGTCTTCCATTAGCGATAGGTAGGGGCGGACCTGGCCCATAGACCAGCCCCATTCAACATGGCCCAACATCGGAAAAGAGAACATTTTTCTCAAAAACTACTGTAAATTAGCTACATATTATAAACCTTGTTTGTACTTGGAAACAAATAGTCATCCATATAATATATATAATACATAACAAGCTTCTTTCCAGTAGTGGACTACAAGTCTACAACTACTTGACATGTCGATTGACTTAAAGTTTAACTTTTGGCAAACTTAACATTAAGAGTAAACTGTCAAAATCGTTCTTGAGATTTGGTGGCTTTTGCGATTTTCATTCATATAGTTTTATTTGTGTAATTAGACCATCGAGGTTTCCCATTTCTTGCTAATTACGTCCAAATCGTCCAAACTGGTGGCCTTGGAATTGGTTTGTTGTTCACCTACATTGTTACATCATTGACCTACTTAACACAGGTAACATGAGTACCTTCAATTACAATAAACAGATAATGGGATTTAACTATTTAGCTAAGGTACCTCTACCTCTTCCGCTTTCTTATGTTGACCTTGGCACCGCTTTTAACACTCTCATTACCTTCCCGTCCCTGTTGCATTGCACGAATATATAAACAAAAATTAAGGCATTTTTTAACACAGAGAATTGTGGTAATGCCATCTCATAAGAACAAAATATCTATGCACAGAGAAACTCAATGTTAGGAATAAACATTTTGTAGCCTCAGTAAAACTTGTAAATATACAATACATGCAATTTAACTAGATTCAACACAGTTCTCAATTTTGTTGCAGATTCTGTTATGGTTCAACATAAAAGAGCACACACGATTGCATCAACGTTTGAAAATACGATTTATTTTGTATAGCAAAATCAACAAATTTCTAACTGCAACAATCAAAATCCGTTACTTGTCAACAATGTATCAATATCGATGAGCTTATCAACTTTATTATTAGCAGTTCGCAAAACAAAAACTGTAATGTATAATTATATATCATTTGTGACACCTGTATTTTATTTAGTCCTGGGGACATTGACTTTGACTTACTTCTCTTTCATTTATCTTTTGTGACACCTGTTTTTCAGAAATAATAGTTTTAATATATAATAAATTAAATTAAAATACTATAATTTGCTAAAAAGCTAACTTGTTTAACAAATAATATCTTGCTGAAGTGAAATTCCCACACTGTTTTAGACAAGTTTTACAAACAAACAAATGAATGTTACTTGTAGCTATTGAAACATGTTTATTAATATCGGATAATAACCTATAAATAACGACCACCAGCCAAAGGCATCAATACGGGCTTTGCGTTAGAGAAGTCCTATATCCATATTCCATACGAGTGGCTTTTTATGCTTACAGAAGCTCTTGTTCCTCTACCTCTTCCGCTTTCTTATGTTGACCTTGGCACCGCTTTTAACACTCTCATTACCTTCCCGTCCCTGTTGCATTGCACGAATATATAAACAAAAATTAAGGCATTTTTTAGTATCAGTATGATATATGCATACATAAATAAACATTTAGAACGAACCTTGACGTGTCCCTCATAACTATTTTCATGGGGATGTGGGGATACGAGACTCTTGACAAATGTACTAGCACGCATATATTGTCCAGCACCGGGCACACGTTTACCATCATCAACACCATAGACACGAGTAGGTGAGTTCACAACCACCACCACGTTGTGTGCAACATCATGCTTGGTCTCGCAATGATCATCATTATATACTTCCCACTTGTTGTTTCTCATTACCCATTTCCAACGAGGCAAAGGCGCCCAATTGTTATATATGCTTAAAGATAACCAATCCTTCAATAACCCCAAGTCTGTGACCTTCAACACAAGGATCGCCAACACATTCATATTCTACATGCTTAGGCTGGGGGATTTCTCTAAATTTCTCTGTAGATAAATCAAAAGAAACAATTACTTTCTTCTTTTCGTGTCCAGCACTCACAAACCAGTGAAGTGCTCCACCACACAAGACACCATTACTTTGTTCCAGGCAACTATACTTGACTTCTCCGATGGCTTTTCAAGTATTTGATTTCAATGTCAAGACATGAAAGCGGGTACACGTGTCAAAGAAAGGTCCATTGAACCCTACAATAACCTTGTAATCTTCGGCGGAAGAATCATACCCAAAACCCCAACATACTTTGTCTCCGAAACTATTAGTGCTCGCCGTTGGCAGTTTCTTGAGCTCTCTAGTCAAAGGATTAGTTAACAAAACGCGGGCTGGATATAAGAGAGAGCCATGACTTACAAACGCTTTTGCATCGAATTAAATCTTCCACGTCCGAACGTAGCAGTATCCTCTGCCATCCAAACCCCAACGGAACAGAACAGAGGAGCAGGCGGCAGCTACGTAAAGTTATATTATTAATATCACACGTCCAAAAACAATATTATTACACGTTCTATCATCCTTCAGCCCAACCCAATCTAGGTTTTTAAGGCCCAGCCCAATCACTTGTAAATTGTAATTATGGAGATTTTCTAAATTATCCAAATACGACATATCACACTTCCAATTAAAAAGAAGAGTAATTTGTACCGTGATAAATATAGATAACTCGTGAAACTGGCCAAAACCAAACTTATTTTAGATAAATTAGTCCTGTTTCGTGCTTTATTTTCAAAACCGTACCGGATGGATGTAAGAACCGAATAATCTATATCTATACTATATTATAATAAATATAGGAAGGACAAAAAGGTAATTTTACCATAAAACTCCTAAAATTAAGAGTTTACAACTCACATTGCCTTATGTACAACCCAGTGAAGCACACTTTCTTTCATCCAAAGTATTGTGAATTCCCCCTTTAACCACCACACTATCATCATCTTCAATCCTCAAAAGGGTTTTTCTAATTAGCTCAGTTTTCTTCTCCCAAGACACACAAATTCTGGTTTTCTTTTGAAGGTAATATCAGTAAGTTATCCCGATTTATAAAAGATTAAAATGTTAAATGTAGCACACTTGGAGCAATACTATGTAGATATTAGTCAAAGCCGCACACGTATGTCGGATGCTTGAAATTAGGTCCTGTTCTTGCTCACAAGTAAGCCAAATCCTTTTTTTCAAACTAATTTACTGCCTGAATTATGGTTTTATAGTCAATCTATAATTGAAAATCATGTTTATACATATGGTTTTTGAGACTTACCTTGTTTACTTCTCACACTCACAGTAAAGAACTTAAAAGAACTGTCTACAGGTTGGTGTTGATTTCTTTTGATGATAGTTGTATACAACATCAGTTGGTTTATGGTTTTGAGCTGCTGTTTTACTTCTATGTAGTAGGTTTAATACGTAGGTGGCCTTAATATTATTAATTTGTTTTGTAAGTAATAATATTTTTTGTATTTGTAGGAAAGTACTCTTTCACAGGGCAAACTGCTACATGAGGTATGGATTATTTTTATTGTTCTTGATCAAGATTGTAATAAAAATATGTTTGTAATTAATAATTTAATTATGCAGATGTAGAACCAGATTATCTTATATATATATATTCCATTCTCACACCCTGTACATGAGCTGATACTGGTGCCAAATTTTGAGGTGTTTATTTTTTACTAGGCCGATAAAAGAACCGAGCAAACACGAATGAGGTATCTTCGTGTTCATTCGTTTAACTTTAACAGAAGAAATGATCGAACATGAACGGTTAACAAACGGGATTTATTTTGTTTGTGTTTGTTCATGAAGAAAATGAGCGTGCACACATTAGTTTGTTATTAGTATAAATAAACGGGCCATGAACGTAAACGAACAGAAATTAATGAATATAATAATGAATATAACTGAATGTTAGTGTGGAAATGCGTGATGTGCTTTGATCCAAAAAGCCGATGCGCACACATGTGGTACGCGATGCATTTGCTATTAAAAAGTTACTAAAAATATTTATTGATAATATTATAACTTGTTAAGTTTTAACAAGATCTTTAGATTTGTCTCAGATCTTCTAAATTAATATCAGAATTGTTGTTATTTTTACTTTTTTTTTCTTTTGCCTTATTTTGGTTGTTTTAGATGAAACAAAATTTACAAGGTAACTGTAATAAATCAAATGATTCAAACACACTTCATGTATATGTGTTCATAAATACATGACTTGAGGGATAATGAATAAGACAGACGTCTGACCTATTTGACCTCTTTCTCTTTTTATCAAACTTTTAAATGATAACCGTATGACCTGTTTGAGATAATAAAGGTCAAATTAACCCATTTGATATGTTTTCAATGGTTAAATCTTGTTTCAGTATTTATGGTGCAAGTTTTATTCTGTTTGCATAGGATTAGCACCAGAGGAAGCTAAACAGATGAAGCATTTCTACTGTGGAAATTGCTTAACTGAAGAACAAAAGTCGCCTAAATAATGTCATGCTAATTCCAAACATACAGACATGAAGGTAATCTTGGTGTCTTTTAACAAAATGAAAATAAAGATGTTTCTCTTATTTTTCTTGCTAGAGTTATGGGTATATTTACTTAATGTTTAAGCTAATTAGTATGGTTTCTTTCTGTATCGGTGTATGGTAATTTTCAAAATTAATAATCTGGTCTCGTAATTTTGATGTTGGAGCATCTCATGAGGAAATTTTCGGTTTTGTGATATTTTCTTAAAAATAAAGGACATATAATGACATACAAACAACCGTTTATCATTTTTATCAAGATTCTTGACTGTGCATTCAAAGTCGGCATCTTAAATGGCCGGATAGCCCATTTATATAAACGAGTTGGCGTGTCATAAACAGATTGAGAGACCATAATAAACGATTAAATGGGTCATAAATGGGTTAACAAGTTCATATAATAAAATATATTTTTAATTTTTATTTTAAATAGGTTGACAAGTTAACCTTTATTAGTAATAATTGTTTTACTATAGTTTAAACGTGTTAATGGGGTGATGTGATTAATTAAACAGGTTACACATTTTAAATTGTGACTATTATTTTTATGTAATTCACAGCAGTGTTTTTAATTTTCTTTTTTTGGTTCTTAGAAAGCAAAATAAGAATGATGTAGTATTTTAATAGAGTTAATAGCCATTTTCATCCTGTGGTCTGCTATTTTTGCCACTTCAGTCCAAAGTTTGAAATTTTGTAAATTTAGTCCTTATAGTTTTAAACATTAGCCTATTACGTCCCCCCGTCTAACGGCATCCAACTATGCCGTTAGTTTTAGGGGTATTTTTGTCTTTCTCCTGTTTATATTTAGTTAATGGTCTGTTTCGTCCCTGTGGTTTGATACTTTTGCTACTTCAGTCCAAAGTTTGAAATTTGTCAATTTTATGTTTAATTTATACAGTTTTTTTTTTTTTTTTTTTTTTTTTTTTCTACTTAAGTCCATGATGGAATTCATTGGTAAAGTGGTCAGGGTAATTCCCTAAAACTGAACTATACCGAAAAACTAAAATCGTTTATCTGATTAATGCATAGTAGTTAGGGTTTAGAGATTAACATATCGTAGGAAACATCTGGGTCGAAATCAACATCAGGAGGTCGAATATCTCGCATTTCCATTTTTGCTCAAGAAATCGATGCACTAAATCACATGTGTGTTCTTCAAATCGTGGTATTGTTCTTGAATTCGTCGAATTCAACCCTAGAATTGTAGTCGATATGAAGAATTCAAGAACAACACCACGATTTCAAGAACACACATGCGATCTAGTGTATCAATTTCTTGAGCAAACATGGAAATGCATATTCGACCTCCTGTTGTGATTTCGACCAAGATGTTTGCTACGATATGTTAATCTCTAAACTGTAACTATTATGCATTAACCAAAGAAACGATTTTAGTTTTATCGGTATAGTACGGTTTTAGGGAATTACCAGCTTGACCACTTTACCAATGAATTCCACCATGAGAGAGAGTTTAGAAAATGTCTATAAACTAAATACGAGGGGGGTATGATTATTGTTATCGAAAGAGTAAACGTAAACCTGTTTTGGTCGATGCTCGATGGTTTTGCGCTTGGATTATGCTCTTAAGGGCTATAGACACAAAAGAAAACTGAATAAATTGAAAATTTTTCAAACTTTGGACTGAAGTAGCAAAAGTATCAAATCACATGGATGAAACTGACCATTAACTAAACATAAACAGGAGAAAGACAAAAATACCCCTTAAACTAATGGCATAGTTGGATGTCGTTAGACGAGAGGACGTAATTGGCTAATGTTTAAAACTATAAGAACTAAATTGACAAAATTTCAAACTTGGGACTGAAGTGGCGAAAGTAGCAAACCACAGGGACGAAAATCGACATTAACTCATTTTAATATAATTGGTGATTTTGAAAGATGCTGATGACGTTGAATGATTTATGCTAATCTTCCAATTTGTCACTATTAAGATTACATTTGAGGTAACTAACAGGTACTTCTTCATTCCATGTTAGGAGAGAAGATTGCAAAAGCACTTGCTGAAATGTGAAATCAATGCCAAAGATGACATAGCAAAGAACAGACAAACATTGCACAAGAAGTCACTGTAGGTCATTCTTGCTCTTTTTTTGTTAGTGCCAAGGTGCAATTAATTTTTTAGCTATTATTTATTTATTTTTTACTTTTGGTTTTAGAGAAAATCGTTTTTGAATCAAAGAATAATGGAGTTGACCCACAAGGAGACTTTGACTTTACAAAATTAAGTTCAGTAGTGGCGCCATTTGTTCTTTAGCATTTCAAATAGTATAGTAAAACAATATATATTACAATTGTTCGATATGAAGTCTAAACAAAGTTGTAGTGTTTTTCCTGGTTTCAAGCTCTGTTAGATCAAGTTTGTTGTACAACAGAACACTATACAACATATCACACGAGGGTTGATAAACAAACAATGACGAGTACCGCGTTGTAAATTGTCGACGCCGTAGCATCGTGCGAATCTTCTTCAGATTGGTTGATATTTAAAGAACTAGACATGTATTTTATTAGTCTAACACAAATGTTTGGTTTCTTTTAAGTCAGTTTCGGATATTCAGTTATGCACATTGGGTCGGTTCATTTATTCGGTTTTACCTGGTTTGTTTCAGGTCAAATTGGGTCGTTTTAAAAGGTATTGGTTAGGTTCGGGTCAAAAATAGGTCGTTTTAGAAAGGTATCCGTTTAGTTCGTGTCAAAACAAGACATTTAAAAAGGTTTTGTTTGGTTCGGGTCAAAACGGGCTATTTTAAAAATGTATCTGGTTTGGTTTGTGTTAAAACAAACAATTTTAATAAAAACTTTAGATTGTTTGGAGTGTTGATTATATATACTGTGATAAATGGTTATATATTGCAGGCATAGAGTCTGTTAGGTTACCTAAGGAATTCATGAAGTGCATGTGTTACTGAAATAATTAATTAGTTAGGTTTACAATAATATGTTAGTAATATTTTTGTTTGTGTGTGTTTGATTTATGATTCAACCTTAATCCAACCGACATTGCTATTATCTTAATGTTTTTTATCCTGCCGCATCGTGTGGGTTTCTACTAGTATATATAAATATAAATAGTACAAAAAAGGTTTTAATATAAAGAAATATTATTTTCTTTTTAGAAAAGAAGAAAAAAATACAATAAAAAACACAAATAATAAAAGAAATTGCTCTTTGGAGCAGATAGTTAAGTTTAGAGGTGGCAAAATAATAATGTTAGGTTGGATTGGGTAATGGGTCATAGTAGGTTTGGGTCAGGATGGTTTTTTTTAAGGGTTAGTAAGAGTATAGGTCAAGATGAACCAACTTAACCCATCTTAAGCCAAAAGTAAAGATTAAAATACAAATTCTGTTAATTTTCAACATAAGTTAAAGTCAGTACCTAATATCGATACAAATTAAAACCTTAGTACCCATACTTGCAACTTTTAAACCTTAGTATCCAATATTATTACTTTAGGAAAAAGTCAATGACTAAATTCGTAATTATGTCGAATTCATATATATGTTTTGACCACCTCTCTCATAAGTAAAGGTGTACAAATCGGTTTTTTCTCAAACCGAACCAGTTTGGTCAAAGTCTTGTCAAAATCGGTCTGGGTGGTTTGACCCAAACCGGTTTAGGAGCAAGAGAGGTATACTTGATGCAGCTTGGTTCGGTTTAGAACCGGTTTTAACTTGTTTTTACTCAAACCGGTTCAATTTTAAAACCGGTTTGGTAGTTCAAAAGGGGAACCGGTACCAAAACTGACATTAGTTCATGACACAGTTTGGGTGAAACCGATTTTCTTATCAAACCAATTCGGGTCGGTTTGTAGTGAACCGGTCTTTTTACACCTCTACTCATAAGTCACAGAGTTACTGGTAGAGGTGCACAAATCGGTTAACCGGTTAATTTTCAAACAGTTTTTTTTTGCGGGAAATAACCGGTTAGACCGGTTAATCGGGTCGGGTACTACCCGGTTTTGAGAAAATAATAAAAAAAATCGGTTAACCTAGTACCCGGTTTTTAATAAAATAATAAAAAAAATCGGTTAACCGGTTTTGAAATCCATAATATAAACCGGGTTACTAACTGACGGTTAGAATCGGTTAGGATTGGACCGGTTAGTAACCGGTTAGACTTTTGGTTAGAAACCGATTTCTAGTCATAGGTAGGGCCTTAGGGGCGGACCTGGCCCATAGAAAAGCCCCCCTCAACATGCTCCTATATCGGAAAAGAAAACATTTTTCTCAAAATAATTATGTTATTCTATAGTGTATTTATTAGGTTCTTGAAAAGCTCTCAAAAAATTACTGTAAATTAGCAATATATTATAAAATCTTGTTAATACTTGGAAACAAAAAGTCATCTACTCATCCATACAATAAATATAATACATAACAAGCTTTTTTCCAATAGTGGACTACAAGTACTTGACTATGACAAACTTTGCTAAAATTGTCCTTGGGGTTTGGTGTGTTTGCGACTTTTGTTCAAATACTTGTATTTATGCAATTGGACTATCAAGGATTTCCATTTATTGCCAATTACGTCTAAATCGTCCAATTTGGTGGCCTTGGAATCGGTTTACTGTTCACCTTCATTGCAACATCTTTGACCTACTTAACACAAGTAACATGAGTTCCTTGAAGAACAATCACGTCTAAATCGTCCAATTAAGGTACCTCAAGTTAGAGGTGTACAAAAAAATCGGTTCGGAACCGGTTAACCGGAAACCAAACCGTTTGTAAAACCGGTTTCTACCAAACCGGTTCCCAAACCGCCTGCTCGTATAGCGGTTTGGGTATTTTTCAATCAAACCGGTTTTTTTTTGTCTTGAACCGATTTAAAACTGACACGAACCGGTCCGGATCAATTTGGCTAAACGGTTTCTAAATCGAACCGGTTTGACCCAAACCGGTTTGGAATATGCAAAAACCAAGTCGGTTGGGTTTGTAAAAAACAACCAGTTTTGTACCTCTACCTCAAGTAGAGCGGATGAGTGGAGCTGAGTGAAATAGCTTTTGGACCAGATAACAAGCATAACATCAGCATTATCAGCATGGGTCTTTCCAGTGCATCGGTTAGTAAATCAACAATGGTGTGATAATAAAATTCAAAGCTCATAACTGTCAACACCGAGTGATTTCGGCATGGTTATAATGGTCTTTGCATCTCGGGCCAAGTTGTCATCTCCAGCAGCCATTATTGTGATTGTCTGCAATTTTTGAACTGCTAATGTGCAGAAAAGCATGCGAATTTATAAAACTATCACATATGCATAACAACAATCAGCAGACAAGTGTAACACATGCATACTTTTACATGCAAAAAGATAAACTGATAAACATCCGCATACACATGTCAAGCATTAAACTGATCAATCGTTGATACATACTACTTACTGCCTACGATATAAAAATCAGAACGAACCACAATAAAACAGCAGGCTCCATAAGATACATATAATAAACATCAGACAGTAACCTAGATAATAACCTATAAATAAAGACCACTTGCCACGGACATCCATACGGGCTTTACGTTAGAGAAGTCTTATATTCATACGATGTGGCTTTTTATGCTTACGGGAGCTCTTTTTCCTCTTCCGCTTTCTTATGTTGGGCTTGGCACCGCTTTCAACACTCTCATCACCTTCTTGCCCCTGTTGCATCACTCGTACATATAAACAGAAATTAGAACATTCTAGCATCAATATAATATATGCATACATAAATAGACATTTAGATCGAACCTTGGCGTGTCCCTCATAGTTACTGATACGGGGATGCGGATGGGGGTGGGGGGATACGAGACTCTTGACAAATATACCGGCACACATATAATGCCCAGCACTGAGCACATGTACACCATCATCAACACTGTACACACGAGTAGGTGACTTCTTCACCACCACCACGTTGTGTGCAACATCATACTTGTTCTCACAATGATCGTCATTATATATTTCCCACTTGTTGTTTTTCATTACCCATTTCCAACGAGGCAAAGTGGCCCAACTGTTATATTTGCTTGAAGATAACCGATCCTTGTATACGCATAGACAATCTTCAATTACCCCCAACCTGTGACCTTCAACACGAGGATCGCCAACACATTCATATTCTTCATGTGTAGGCTGGGGGATTTCTCTAAATTTCTCCGTAGATAAATCAAAAGAAATAATGACTTTCTTCTTTCTAAATCCAGGACTCAGAAACCGAAACCAATGAAGTGCTCCACCACACAAGACACCATCAAGACCAGCATTGGCATGCTTGCACATTCGCTCGACTCCGTTTCTTTTCCAAGTATTTGATTTCAATGCCAAGACATGAACGCGGGCGTACCTGTCATTGCAAGGATCCCTGAACCCTAAAACAACCTTGTAATCATCTGTGGAAGAGTCGTAACCAAAACCCCAACATATTACGCAATGGATTCTTTCGCCGGCGTTGGCAGTTTCTTAAGCTCTCTAGTCAAAGGATTGGTTACTACAAATTTACCAGCACTTTTAGTATAAATGCATACTAAACCATCACACGAGCCAACTAAAAAGACTTTTTTGCGGTACCAGCGGTAATTTTCATTTAAATTATCTCGAGACCGATCCTTCTATGGCCAAGTTGACGATTGTCATGATCAGTCTTGTGAGAATGGTTCAAGTGATCTTTAACAAAACAAGGACTTGATATAAGAGAGAGCCATGACTTACAAACGCTTTTGCATCGAATTAGATCTTCCACCTCCGAACGTAGCAGTATCTGCTCAACCACAAGCTCCTCTGCCATCCAAACCCTAACACTAACAGTAACAGGCGGCAGCTAGGTAAAGTTATTATTATCACACATCCAAAAACAATATTACTACACACTACACACCATGTCATCTTTCATAATTCATATCAAGCCCAAGCCTATCTATGTATTTTAAGCCCCAGCCCAATTACTTGTTTTATGTTTTTTTTATAAGTAAATTTTATTTCCACCTAAAATCATCCAAACCTTAATTTTGAAAAGCTGGACACCATACCTATCACTTGTATAATCATGCTAATTTTCTAAGTTATACAAATACAACATATAAACTAGTAATTTGTATCTTGATAAATATAAGTAATTGATACGGTTTATTCAAGACAACCCGAACCGTGGACCAAGCCGATTCTAGTTCAACCGATTTGTGTTAAACGTTGATTTTATGTTAAACATTCAAACCTTTTAGCTAAACAAATTTGATTCAGGTTTGACGGGCTTATTTATTTACTTATATTTTCAAATTGTGTTTCTTTTTTTTTTGGTCATAACTAAAAAATAATTTTAATTTCTGACAAAGTTTAAAGGTTAAAACATAAAATGAAGATAGTTATGCTTTATTGATTTGTATTTTGTAAATTTCAAGTGTTGATGTAAAAAAGGTTCGGGTCAAAGGGGGTTTTTTAATGTCTACCAGCTAGCTAATATCTTTATCATATTCGGGTGTTTACATGTGAAACAGTTTTCAAGTAAGACAATTCGTAAATTTAATACTTTAATTAATGTAAATTGTTGCGTTTAATAGTATAACTTTATCATATCTTTGTTTTTTACACTAAAATTTCACACCCTATAAGATGTTGAATCTAGAATCTCGTGTTTGATACTTTAACCTCATTAGTCATGACCATCACCGAAGTATGGAATTACATAAATCATTTTTGAAGTTAAATTCAATAAATAGGCGGACCCCACCACACAACAAAAATGAAATAAAATCCTGACAGTTCAACTCTCCCTGCTTCCATCTCTGTCTCCTTGTCATTGATGTTTATCTTACGATTCTGATTATTCTATGCTTTTTTTCATACTTGATCCTTGTCCATTTTATTATGTTATCAATTAGGGATTTCATTAACGCTTTCTACAATTTATCATTTTTCTTTTGCCAACTGCTAATAAAATAATACGGTTGATAAGTTCATCGATGTTAATATATCGATCGTACATCAGTAACGGATTTTGTTAATGTATTGCAGTTAGAAATTTGTTCATTTCATCATATATATATATATATATATATAAGAAATAAAATCCAATCCTATGTTCTAACGCCGATTAATCGTGTTACAGTTTCAGATCTACAATCTGCAACTAAATTTTGACAACCAAGTCTAATTGCATGTATTTATTATATATTTATTTAACTGCCATTTTGTAAGTTTTTGTTTTTAAATAAAATATATATCATTTCTTTTAACAGTTATGGGCCTCGGAAAGCCCCTCCTTCGGACCGGCCCCTGGCAGTGATGTGGGAATGATTTTTGCCATTTATTTACAATTTTGTCCTATAGATTGACAGGCAAAGATATGTCAGTTTATTCGTTTATTATATCCATCGTCCGAAGCCTGAAGTTTAATTCGGTTTATTTTTGGATTTCTTACAGGCGATTGTATGTAGAATTTTACGTATGTGTGTGTGTGTGTGTTACATTTATCTGCTGAGTGTTGTTAACTTGTTACGCAAAATACAATGTGATAGTTTCGTAGAATTGAAGCAAATTGGCCTGCTTATCTGTAAACCAGCTGTTGAACGATTGCAGACGATCAAAAGAATGGCTGCTGGAGATGACAACTTGCCAAGAGATGCAAAGACTATTATAGCCATGCTGAAATCACTCGGAGTTGAAAGTTATGAGCCTCGTGTCATACACCAGTTTCTTGAAATTTATTACCGCAGTGCTGTTGATTTGATAACGGATGCACAAACCTACTCAGACCATGCTGGGAAGGCCCATATTGATAATGATGATGTTATGCTTGCTATCGAGTCCAAAAACTGTTTCAGCTCCACTCATCCCCCGCAACCAGAGGTAATTAAATAGTTAAAAAGTTAAATCCCATTTTTTTTGTTTCTTGTTGCGGAAGGAACTTGATCGTGTTACTTGTGTGTTAAGTAGGTCAAAGATGTAATGAAGGTGAACAGTCAACCGATTCCTATGCCGCCTGTTTGTGGGCCGTCTCTCCCTCCCGAGTGGGACATGCTGATTGGTTCAAACTACCGTATTAGAAATCAAAATAACCAATCAAGTGGACCGGTTGAAGAACAAGAGGTGGGAAGTAATGGTGTTAAAATTGTTGAAAATGCACCAAATAAACAAGTGGGCTTTTCTGGTGCACAACATGAACGGAGGACCAATAACGTGTTGCCTAGAACCCGTCAGCAGGTTTCATTTCCCCTTGGGTTGAACCGTCGAAGGTAATGTTTATGGGAAAAGCATACATTTAGCTTTTATGTGCATACTTACTAGATAAAGTTTGATGCAAACTTGGATTGGTAAACGGTTTTCTTGGTATATGCTTCTTGTTTCCTTGAAATGATCAGCCATGTGATGTTATGCAGTAAATCTTAGATGTGAATTATGCATTTGGGTACACCATCCAACAATTTAATCTTAATAATGCCTATCAAGTACTTGCACAAGATAACTAAACCGATGCCCTTTGAATTGTAGCTAGAAAACTAACCTATCCGTAACAAATTAACCGGATTAATAGACAACCGAACTGAACCATTTAGCGAGGCAATCTGCTAGAATTTCATTATGTAATAAGAGTCTTGTGACCCTATTAATTTTGTTGAAATCTTTTACTCTTTGTTAAGCCCAAATATATATAAACTAACTCTGCTAAAGCCAAGCCCAAAAATGAAGATCCATATTTGTAACCGAACCTCAACTGTGTTTTGCTAATTGCTATTAACTGTTAACCAAACTCTTTGTAAAGGCCAAGTTTATATCAAACCAAGTCTGGTAAAGTCAAGCCCAAAATGAAGGTCCAGCCTATACTTGGGCTTAAAATCCGGTTCCGGACCTGCACTACCTGACCCGTTAGTACAAACCAGGTTCCAGTTTCTTAGAGAAGTTGTACCCGGATCTGGAACCAAACCGGACCCACCCACCGGAACCGGTTCCACCTTTAGCTGACCTTACTCGGCCAAAAACCGATAAAAATCCGGCCAAACTGTTCAAAAAGCGAACCAAGCCCGGAATCGGTTCCTACCCGATCCGGTTCTTGACTTTGTTGATCAAACTTGTAACGGATTTAAAACAAAACCCAATTTGTGCACCTCTAGTCCAGCCTTCCAGGTTTGTTAAGGGAGCTGCTTTGTAATATTAGAGCAATTAAATTACATCTGCTGACTTCTAAAAAGTTAAAAGAAAAGTGTAGACAAACATACAGACATTTTTTTTATTTAAATTGGTGACAATTTCTCCTTTGTTAGCTAGCTTAAAATGTATATATTTTTTTTGTTGAGTATTAGTGTTACTGCTTGTTCGTGAAGTCCATGTAGGAATGCCGAGGGCCGGTTTTGGGAAAAATTTAGGTAATCTCAACTTCATAACCGACTGTAGAAGTTTGTCCCATATTTGGTCCAAAATTCGTCAGGTGTCTATTTAGTAATTACCCGTTAGGCCTCGGCATACGCATACCCGTGGATTTTAGGCATGCCTGTTAGTTTTTTAAAATTGCCATTTGAGTATACTCGGCCAAAACCCATCAGACATCTATGCCATTCTATGAGATAATTATTAATTAATTACATTTATCATATAATTCATAATCAACATGAACATAAACACTATCAAAATTTACTTAGTGTCTGCCTAACGCCTACAGGTGTTTGCCTACCCAAAAACACTATCATGTGCATAAGAAGACATTATTATTCATCATCCCATTTGCCTTTCACACACGTTATAAACACCTCAAATACTTGAGATAAATAAAAACCAAAATCAAAATCAAAATCATGGTGTGGGGAATGGTATGGTCAGAACTATGAGACTCTGGGAATATACATTTAAAATAAATAACAAATTAAAACATGCCGAGTGTATAATTTGGTAAATGGGTATATGTTAACGTGTAATCTGGTCACGTGAAATGTTCACAAAATCCCATACTTGTCCTATAATCGCAAAAAAATTTAAAAAGTAATCCAAAACCCGGTACAAAACCAAATTGCCCGACCCTTTACTTCTCCTTGATGTTTCGAGTTTCAGGTTTTCCCATCGGACTCAGGTTTCATTGAATTCCCTTAAGTTCATGAAAAAGAAGTAGAAGAGGGCGGTAAGTAGCAAACACATGCATGATATTATTTGCGAAGAAATTAGGTGGGGTTTTTACATTTGACATATTATTTTAGTCCGCGTTCCAGAGTAAGAAAAAGAATTGAAAGGAAAGAAAAGGGTTGGTGTGTTCCCAAGTCTTTTTGAAAGGAAAGAATCATTATTTTGTGTTCCCGAAATTCATTAAAAGAAAGAAAGAAAAAAAAATAGGGGAAATAAAAAAGAAAAGTAGTGAATCTCTCTTTCCAAAATAGAAAGAATTAAAAGGAAAAGAAAGGAAAGAGGGAAAGGAGAAGAAATGGAAAAGAATAAAAAGGTTTCCTTTCCATTCTCTTGTTAAATAAACTCACGAACACAACGTTAGAGACAAAAGTAATTCGTTTATACTAATAAAACTGAAAAGAACGATTCTTATTCATTTGAACGAGGTATATAAATTATAGAATTCAACAAAAAAATACGATATTTTGTTATTGAAATGGAAATTTAAAACATATGATTTCTCTCTACATAGGTTTCCCTTTCGAGTCCTTTAACTAGTTTTCTACTATAGCATCTTGAATATCATATGCTTAGCACAAGCTTCAATTAACGTGTTCATGTTAGCAAAGGCAGAGCCGCATTTTGGGGATTATTGCTACGGGACTCCACTGAATTTTGAAATTTTAGTAGATTCGATATAATTGAATTTTTGAGTGACCCCATAATAATTATTAAAGTGACACTTTGAGTCCTGTTTTGTCCAATTTTTGAAAGGAAAAAAATAGTCTTTGCATGTTCACACAACCGCCCATTTGAGGATTCGCAATACACACCTAGTCACCTACTGCTAAACAAACACAAGTGCCCACTTAGTCATTGATTCGCAAAATGCAACCCCTGATGCCTCCCACTTAAAGGTGACCCTATAGGTGAAAAAGTATCGGGTCCCTCACTGACACTTGGTTGCAGGGCCGGCGGTCCGGCACGTAATTTTTAGGGGCCAAAATTTTTTTATCTATATTTTTTATATATACATTTAAAAATATAAAACTTATAAAATATGAATTGCTCTTTATCATCTTATAATTATTGGCTCGAAATTATTTTTTATCCACAATCCATTTAATTAAGTTTAAATTATTGGGACCAAACTAAAACTAAAAACTAAAAAATAAATAAATAAAAACCCTATGCAAAATAAAAGAAATAGCGATCGATGAAATTTCTCTTTGGTTTTTTCCTTCTATGTGAATGCTAAACAACGACCAACCTAGCCGACCACCACTGTTGGTTCGTTGTTAACCACCAGGCTCCTCCACGGTTGACCAAGCTAGCCACCAATGACCAAGCTATTTTTTTTCCAATGTTAGGACTTAAGAGAGTTTCATGAATCATTGGTTAATCGTTAATTATTACGGTATTTGATTTTGATAATATATTTTTCTATGTTTATTATTCTAACATTAAGCCTCGTTTAAAAAAAATTAGATTATATATTTCGTTACTCGTTAAGACTATGGGCCTTTTTTTTCCGGCTCGGCCGAGGTATTTAAATCCTCGGAGACGGCCCTGCTTGGTTGGTATGGTATGGACGGTGTCTTGTGAGTCTTCTAGTTACAGGCTCTCATTATTAAAAAAGATGAAAATTCAAAATTGCCACATTTTTTTTGGGAAACACCCGAATTCAGGGCCTAGGGACCATAAATTTTTGTTTGAAATTGTTGTGAATGAGTTTGGACCCGAGATGTAGCAAAATCTAGTACTAGTGTCACGGGTTCAACAATAGTTCAATATGTGTAATCGAAATTCATATATTGACGTAAAATGGTTAAAAAAAGCCCAAATACGTGAGCCCATTTTGCAGCCCAGATGTAAATAGTGCTAGCGTATGATCAATGAAAGAAGAATAAAAAAGGCATACATAATATGTATATACTTTATCATAACAGAAATGATCATACTTCACCTAAACTAATCTAAACTAAAAAAAATCATAAGACGTAAAGAAAACCTCGGATCAATGCTTGTATGCAAATAGAACTAGAACAGGGTAATATGAAGATAGTATATTCTTCTGTATTAACTTTTAAACGTTTATGAACTAAGGAAATGTGACACGTCTATTATCAACTTATACTTGGAGACCGTCTATTTGCTACTTAAAAGTTTTCTAGTAAGTTATAAGTGATTTAACAGACTACTTGTTGACAATGATGCCATGTTATTGTTCATAAAAGACGGATACGTTTGTTGGTTTGGATCAGGCTATACAACAAATAAAATCAAGAAACAAGAACAAGAATAGCCGAATGTAATCTGTTATTGATAATCAAAAGATTGAAACAAACGTACTGAATGATTGCAGGGAAGTATTATCGGCTAATTGAAAGTGATAAGATAAAACTAAAATGCTGAAACGTTTAAATAGATAAATAAAATAACAAACTTAGCAACAAACTAGGTCTTCAAAGCTCCTTTATTCCTGGACTTGTAACGTTCAGAATTACAAATGTTGTGGCTGCATAATTAGTCAACATTTAACCAACAACGTTCAAGAATTTCAAGAGTCTAATGATTGAAGAGTACCGATATATTGATCAAAATCAATTTACTTGATACAAAAGGTAGTGTATAATAGTATGCTAATTGCCTCATTACATTGTACGTATAGAACGTTATGTGATCAAACAAGCTTGTGCAATTGTAGCAACACTATGGATCTGTATTACGAATCATGTGACATTCGTCAATTTCGGGTCTTGTTTGTATTCGTTTTTATATTTGTTTATTATGTAAACCGACCCGATTTGTAAACCGAAGCTTATGTTATAATCAAAATGATGGCTTTATGTTACAATATTGTTTCACACTTGTTGGGTCTTGAAAACATCCTACCTTTATTTTTATTTTTATTTATTTATTTATATATTTTTATTTTTATTTTTTGTTGTTTTGTGTTTTTGTCTTGATTCATTTTGCATGAAAATTCTTGTGTCTCACACCCATATTTGACCACCAACATTACCCTATATATACAACACCTTTCCTCTTCATTTTCCCTTGCTACAACTCCAAAAAAAAAAAAAAAAAACATCTCTCAAACATCAAAGATTCAAGGTTATCTTCTTAAGTGTTCTTGAAGGTTTTTAGTCTTTCATCTTAATTAGTTTATGTAGCCTTAATACTTGTTTATGGTTGTGCAACATATATATAATATACACCCCTTGTTTACCTTTGGTAGTTACTTCTCCGATTCCGGTCGGTGAGGTTTCGGACCTCATAAGGCAAGGCTTCATGGAGGACTTCGTGTCCTTGATATATATACATCTATATAACTTGTTCATACATATTAATCTTGCTTATTTTAGTTTGTTGGTCATGTTTACAAGTTCCATGGTTATGGGTTTTAAGAGTCTATGCTTCGGTTTAACCGTAAATAGCTCTAAACCGTAAACCGAACTTTGTTACTAGTTTTGTTAAATAATTATTTAAACATACTTATTGTTAGATCTAAGTTTCTAAAATCATTTTTACAAATTCTATGGTTATGGGTTTGTAGAATCTTACCTAGGTCTTAACCCGAAACACGATCCGAACCGAAAACCGAACTTTTGTTTAAAGAATTTATTGTTAACTTTTGGTTGTAAAACTTAAAGTATTTTTTTATTTGTACATTATTATACAAGTTCTTTAGTGTTTGGACATGTGGAAACCAAACCGATTCTTACTCGCTTAAGACATACAAGTGTGTTTTTTTTAGCCATCAAGATTTGTATATTTCTTTAAAAATAGTTACAAATTGATTTTTAAATATTTTCTTAAGTACTTGGAAATGTTGGATCCAACTTGATCTCATAACAAAGTTTGGACCGACGAAACCAACTTGATTCCATCGTCCGCGATTGTACTCTCGTTCTTGCTAACCATAAATTCTCCATCGATCTCATCCCGATGCAAATGGGAAGTTTCGATGTCATAGTAGGCATGGATTGGTTATCTTTGCACCGTGCCGAAGTTGTTTGCTTCGATAAATTCATTCGCATTCCGCTTGTCAACGGTAAAATCCTTAAAGTCTTTGGAAAAGCTACTTCGAGAAGGCTTAATCTCATGTCGTGCTCTCAATCGCGAAAATACTTACGCCAAAAGTATGCTCCGCTCCTAGCTCTCTTGGCGACAAAAGACAAAAAGGAAAGGAAAATCCAAAATATTTTTATTGTTCGTGATTTCCTCGATGTCTTTCCCGACGATGTCACCGGTCTTCCACCGTTTGTTCGATTGAATTTCGAATCGATCTTTTGCCCGGCGCGATGCCCGTGGCCAAGGCTCCTTACCGTTTAGCCCAGTCAGAAATGCAAGAATTATCGAACCAACTCGAAGAACTTTCCAATAAAGGTTTCATTCGTCCTAGCTCTTCTCCTTGGGGTGCTCCTGTTCTCTTCGTGAAAAAGAAGGATGGTTCGTTTCGTATGTGCATCGATTATAGGGAACTTAACAAACTCACCATTAAAAATCGTTATCCCTTGCCATGAATCGACGACCTATTCGACCAACTTCAAGGCGCAACTTGCTTCTCCAAAATCGATCTTCGATCAGGTTATCACCAATTGCGTGTTCGCGAAGAAGACATTCCAAAAACCGCTTTCCGTACGCGATATGGACATTTCGAATTTTTGGTTATGCCCTTCGGGTTAACAAATGCACCCGCGGTGTTTATGGACCTCATGAACCGTGTTTGCAAACCATTCATAGATAAATTCGTTATTGTCTTTATTGATGACATTCTCATCTTTTCCAAATCCAAAGCCGAACATGAGCATCATTTGCGTTCCATTCTCGAACTTCTTAGAAACGAACGACTTTATGTCAAGTTCTCCAAATGCGAATTTTGGCTCGAGCAAGTTCAATTTTTGGGACATATCGTAAACAACAAAGGTATTCATGTTGATCCCGCTAAAATTGAGGCCGTTAAGGATTAGAAAACTCCAATGACTCCCACGGAAATTCGATCCTTCCTCGGTTTAGCTGGATATTATTGACGTTTCATTCGAAACTTTTCCAAGATCTCTTTGCCTCTTATCTTCCTCACTCATAAAGGAAAACCATTTGATTGGGTTCGAAGCAAGAAAAAGCCTTTTGTACTCTCAAGGACATGCTTTGCAATGCTCCCATTTTAACCCTTCCCGATGGAAACGACGATTTCGTAGTATTTTGCGATGCCTCTCATCAAGGTCTTGGTTGTGTCCTCATGCAACGAGGTCAAGTCGTCGCTTATGCATCAAGGCAACTTAAGGTCAACGAGAAGAACTACACGACTCATGATCTCGAACTTGGTGCCGTTGTTTTCGCTCTTAAAATCTGGAGACATTACCTTTATGGTACGAAATGTATGGTTTTTACCGATCATAAAAGCCATCAACACATTTTTGACCAAAAAGATCTCAATATGAGACAACGACGATGGACCGAATTACTTAGTGATTATGATTGCGAAATTCGTTACCATCCCGGTAAAGTGAATGTTGTCGCCGACGCCCTAAGTCGAAAGGTTAATGTTAAATCCGTTCTGCTTCTAAGCGTTGTCGTTCAAACCGATCTTCAAATTCGAATCTTCCAAGCTCAACGTACCTCCGTTGAAGAAGGTAACATGTACGACGAAATGTCATGTGGAGCCGAACTTCAACTCGAAACCAAACCCGATGGTCTTTTGTACGTTCTCAATCGTTTGTGGGTTCTAAATCGCAATGACCTTCGTACTTGTATACTCGACGAAGCTCACAATTCGCGGTATTCCGTTCATCCCGGTGCGGATAAGATGTATTTCGATCTTCGTGCTACCTTTTGGTGGCCGGGTATGAAAAAGGACGTAGCGTTATTCGTATCTAAATGTCTTACTTGCTCAAAAGTTAAAGCCGAACATCAAAGACCTTTTGGTCTACTTGAGCAACCACCGATTCCCGTTTGGAAATGGGAAGACATTGCTATGGACTTTATCACTAAATTACCCAACACCCAAAAGGGCAACGATAGCATTTGGGTGATCATCGATCGTTTGACCAAATCTGCTCATTTCATTTCGATCCGCGAGAAGTATTCTGTCGAGCAGCTTGCTCAAATCTATGTTCGAGAAATCGTGTGCCGACACGGTTTACCATTGACTATTATCTCTAACCGTGATGCTCATTATACCTCTCATTTTTGGCGTTCACTTCAAGAAGCTTTGGCAACACGTCTCGATCTTAGCACCGTTTATCATCCTCAAACGGACGGTCAATCCGAACGTACAATACAAACTCTCGAGGATATGCTACGAGCATGTGTTCTTGATTTCGGTGGGAATTAGGATTCTCACATTCCGTTCATTGAGTTTTCTTATAACAATAGCTACCATTCGAGCATTGAGATGGCTCCTTTCGAAGCTCTTTACGGTCGTAAATTTCGTTCTCCGATTCGTTGGAACGAAGTCGGTGAAGCTCAAATCACGGGACCCGAAATGGTTCAAGAAGCCACCGACGTTATTGATCGAATCCGTAAGAACCTCCTAGCCGCTAGAAGTCGTCAAAAGAGTTACGCCAACAAACGGTGAAAACTGATTGAATTTAATGTTGGCGATCTTGACCTTCTAAAAGTATCTCCTTGGAAGGGGGTAGCCCGTTTCGAAAAGAAGGGTAAACTAGCTCCTCGTTTCGTTGGTCCTTTTAAAATCCTTGAGCGTGTTGGAAAAGTAGCTTATCGACTCGAACTACCGGAAGAACTTACCGGTGTTCATCCGAAATTTCATGTTTCAAATCTTAAAAAGTGCTTAGCCGAGGGTAATATCCATATACCTCTTGACGAAGTACATGTCGATGAGTCGATGGTCTTGGTTGAACGACCCGTTGAGATCATGGATTGCAACGAGAAGAGAACCAAGCGTAGCCGTATTCAGTTAGTCAAAGTTCGATGGAATCACGGCGCAGCGCGGAATTCACTTGGGAGCGAGAAGACAAAATGAAAGAGAAGTATCCACATTTGTTCGCAGCATCGTCTTCGTCTTAATTTCGGGACGAAATTTCCTAAAGTAGGGGATACTGTGACATTCATCAATTTCGGGTCTTGTTTGTATTCGTTTTTGTATTTGTTTATTATGTAAACCGACCCGATTTGTAAACCGAAGCTTATGTTATAATCAAAATGATGGCTTTATGTTACAATATTGTTTCACACTTGTTGGGTCTTGAAAACATCCTACCTTTATTTTTATTTTTATTTATTTATTTATATATTTTTATTTTTATTTTTTGTTGTTTTGTGTTTTTGTCTTGATCCATTTTGCATGAAAATTCTTGTGTCTCACACCCATATTTGACCACCAAAATTACCCTATATATACACCACATTTTCTCTTCATTTTCCCTTGCTACAACTCCAAAAAAAAAAAAAACTCTCTCAAACATCAAAGATTCAAGGTTATCTTCTTAAGTGTTCTTAAAGGTTTTTAGTCTTTCATCTTAATTAGTTTATGTAGCCTTATTAATACTTGTTTATGGTTGTGCAACATATATATAATATACACCCCTTGTTTACCTTTGGTAGTTACTTCTCCGATTTCGGTCGGTGAGGTTTCGGACCTCATAAGGCAAGGCTTCATGGAGGACTTCGTGTCCTTGATATATATACATCTATATAACTTGTTCATACATATTAATCTTGCTTATTTAAGTTTGTTGGTCATGTTTACAAGTTCCATGGTTATGGGTTTTTAAGAGTCTATGCTTCGGTTTAACCGTAAATAGCTCTAAATCGTAAACCGAACTTTGTTACTAGTTTTGTTAAATAATTGTTTAAACATACTTATTGTTAGATCTAAGTTTCTAAAATCATTTTTACAAATTCTATGGTTATGGGTTTGTAGAATCTTACCTCGGTCTTAACCCGAAACACGATCCGAACCGAAAACCGAACTTTTGTATAAAGACTTTATTGTTAACTTTTGGTTGTAAAACTTAAAGTATTTTTTTTATTTGTACATTATTATACAAGTTCTTTAGTGTTTGGACATGTGGAAACCAAACCGATTCTTACTCGCTTAAGACACACAAGTGTGTTTTTTTAGCCATCAAGACTTGTATATTTCTTTAAAAATAGTTACAAATTGATTTTTAAATATTTTCTTAAGTACTTGGAAATGTTGGATCCAACTTGATCTCATAACAAAGTTTGGACCGACGAAACCGAACACTCGCTTAACGTGCGTTGTTAGTTCTAAAACAATGGAACTACATACTTAGTTAAGTCTTATTAAATTTTATTGAGTTATCTCATAACATTCAATATTTTGGAAAGTTGACTTTGGGTTTGACCAATTATCAAGACCCGAACCGACAACCAGAACACTCGATAAAAAAAACCGTTTTAGTATCTTTATTCCAAAGGGATTTGCATTCTTACATTTTACCCACCTTATTACTTAACATAGGTTGAGTAAATATTAAGGTTAGATACTTTAACCCGGTTTCGAGCAAACTTACATTTTTAAAGGGTTATTATTATAAATTCTTAAATAGTTACATTTTAAACCTTGAACTTTAATTATTTATTTTTCTCAACATTTATTTTGTTTAAAGACCTTCAAGACAACCTTTCTAAATTCAAGACTTCTTTTCTTTTTAGCATTGTGCGTTAAACTCGTCGTTTCGACAAATCTCCAAAGTATCATCTTTCAAGTTTACTACTTGAAGGTGAGTACTTCATACCCCATTTTCCATCTTTTATTTTGGGGGTGACATTTCATACTTATTCAACAAAATGCTTTATATTTGAATCTTAAACCACAAACGTAGTTGTATACTTAACCTAAATAATTGCTCGATTTGGTGTTCTATGCTTATATGCCAATGTGTTTATCGCTTTTGGTTAGTGGAACTATAAAATCCTAGACTATTTGGCATCCCCTTATAGCAATGTGTCGTTAACGTAATGCAATTAACGATAACTATAAAATCCTAGACTATTTGGCATCCCCTTATAGCTAGGTGTCGCTAATGTGTTTAGCGATATCTATTTATCCAAATTACCACTTTTATTTATCGTTTCGTATGCAAGTTTTAAGGCTATCTTTATTATATACTAATATGATTAAACTTATGAATTGCTCACCAAATTTGTGTTGACAAACTTTATTTTATGAAATGTTGCAGGTTTGAATCTTGGTTGATTTATGATTGTGAAGAAAACGACATCAAATACCTTAGGATATTAGTAAAAATGCACAATATCAAATTTGCCATATTTTGTGATATCTTGTTTGTGGTTATTTTATGGATAATTGTTATGTGACATTTTCGATGTTGTGAAATGAAATGAGTTTATTAAATACTGTCACTTTAATTAGCGTCATGTGCTTATGGACAATCGTTACACCTCGGCATGTTTCGCCGCCTTTGGTCGGGGTGTGACAAATCAAGTACTTCATAACCCCCCCCCCCCCCCCCAAATCGTTCTACATGTGTTAATTTCGTTGTATGATTTTCAGGATACAGTAAGACTCGCTCTGTTAGATATCATACAATGAAAAAATTAAGTAAACATGCATGTTAGAATTGACCCTATTAAGTTGTGTTTGTTTTCTATCTCTTGAAACAAATGCATGTGTGAGTCTTTGGTATCCAAAATTAGTTTGTTATGTTCGATTTAGTACTGAACGTTGATGCCTATTTTGATGATCGTGCATTATTCGTGCGTTTCTTTAGATGATCGATATTTTAAAATAAGAAAGGAAGTTTGACATTTGAGATATTGTATTTAAATGGGGTGCTGAAAACTAAGGCATTAAATATGAATATCGAACAAACCTGGTTTCTTCCAACTCATTATGACCCATGTGAAATATTTACAAATAAAATAAAGTCCAAGGTAACATGGAGTAATGTTAGGGCAACTTCCTAATTAAGTTTAAGTTCCTACACAGAGGGAACTCAAAGGTGACGCGGCGGCAATCATACTTATTCGCTTCTTAACTAATAATTAATATAATTTAACCAATCATAAGTCGTGCAGCTGACCACCGCAACCGACATATATACGTACATTTTCTCTTTCTTTCATAACTATTTCAAGCAGAAAAATGTAAATTGGGATTTATAAAACACTATCTTTAATCCTATTTTATCTGTGAATTTTGTTGTAACAATGAAATTGAGACGTATTACTATTTGTAGTTTGAATCAACTAATAACCTGATGATGTATGTGATTCCATTTTATAACGTAGTATAACTATTAAAAAGACTGTTGGGTTTTACGACCAGTAATTAGTTGAAGATCTTGAGGACATTATTTTATTGGGTTTAATGAAGAATGAAAACATTAGACATAATGGGCAAGTCAGATACATCTTATATATTATGACATGTTTATGTTTTCTTTTTATCTAAGCAAGAAACCCTAATGTGTCCCTCTATATTGTAATCTTTATACTCGTATTTCTTATAGTGAGTTTGGAGAGCATAAAGCAACAATGAATTTCTGGTTGTAACCTATGGACATAGATTAGCTTAGACCAGGCCACGTTAATCCTTATGTCTTGTGTTCGTTTGCATAACCGAGATTCTAACAATTAGGACATATATATTCCGTATATATAATATAACATCCAACACCGGGCTCAACCTGACCACTCGGTCACCTTAGAATCACCACCCACGATGGACAGTTTCCACCACAATTGATCTTTTACATCTATTAATTACATGGGTGAACACTTAACATTATTCTGGTGGTTACTTCATGTTGTTAGGGCTTGTTACTATTTTAGTGTAATTGAATTAATTGGTTGATCAATTTAATCATAATAAACATTAAGCAAGTTCGTGATTTGCGGATGTGCACGCTTGCTTTAGTTTATTATGATGTTAGGGGCGAATCCCCTAACGAACGGGGGATCCAGGGGCAGCGCCCCGGTTGCGGGGTCCTAGGGGCGGCAACCCCTGACAGAGTCCAAATGGCAGCGCCCCTGGCTGGGGTTAAACTACCAGGTCAGCTTGGAAAAATTTTATTTTCGTTAATATTGCTTCATTAAAATTTCATTAGAAATGTTAATTTATGATTATGCATGTAGTTTTTAAAATGCATGTGTGACATAATGAGCAAATATAGATTTTAAAAGATTGGGTTTTGCGATTCAAAAAGAGTTAGCGGCACAGCTTGTTACCTGCTTTCCTTCTGTTTCGATGTAATTTAATTTTTAAAAGCTTAATAAACCTATTTTATAAACTTGCAACTTTATTTAAAAATTTGAATTATAACTGCCTAAGGCAGTTATCCCAACCCAACTGCTTCTGCAGAGATATACGACGCTCCTTCCTATTGATCAAGTTACTGGTTCATCTTCTTCAAATATTTCATACTAAATTTTTGTCTGATTTCAGAGTTTTATGCGATTAAAGTGTTTTGGAGAACCACCTAAATAACTTTTAATCTGAAAGTTATCACACGACTATCTAAATTATCCAGGTTGCTATTTCAAAATCCCAGGGCTAACAAATATTGACATCATGGGTGTTAACTCACATGTCCATGCCATTGACACGGATCTAAATGCTTAACAATAATGAGGGAAACATGTTACACGCTTTTATCATATTCTTATTGTATACTTATCTCGGGATAGAAAACACATTTAGTTACCAAGGATATCTCCTCTAACCGTGAGGAGGCTAATGATCACCTGATTTAGGCCGTTAATCATTTCTCCGAACCTCAAGTGACATGAATTTGCTTGAACAAATATCATAAAATAATTAGTTTTTCTATTATTTTGGGTTTTGACATTTTATGTTATTTTTAACATTTTTATATTGGAAAACAAAATCTATATGCTTTTGAGAGACGCAAAGTTGGAGGTTTGGGTTCTGACCCTCACAACTTACTCCACTTGTCGAAGTGGATAACAACCAGACCTTTTTTTCTTAAAAAAATAAAATAAAAATTGTTTCACAAGTAACATATAAGAAAATTTCAATAATTGACTTTAGTTCATGAAACCAATATTGTGTATCTTGACCAACTAGATAGGTCTTGTATTATTAGGTGACAAATCGGTTAAAGGTACATGTAAACTTTGCATTGATTTCAGCATGCCCGTATGATTTTTCCTAAATCAAAACTAATGTTTTAGATATTTTAAATTATGTTGGTCTCAAAAAAATATCTGCTTACAAACATGAAATATCAAAACCAACCAAAAAAAGGAAGTCATCATTCACCAGATAACCTAACACAAATGACAAACTTAGAAGTTAGAACCTACTCATCATCATGCTTATCATGCCCAACACATTAGGACCGAATCCAACAACCACAGGTTATAGATTTTGTTTTTATTTAAAAAAAATCAAGTGTATAAATATATATAAAAAACGGAATGTTATGCTAAAGGTTTTAAAGACACGAGAAGCAATCAAAATGTGGTATATGCATTTTAAACGGTGAAAGGTAAATAAAATTCTGCTAGCTATATTTAAGCGTTTGACGCACCATTTTATGAGTTGCATGCTATTAAGAAAATCATGATCACACTTTAATAAAAAATAAATAAAATTCTATAATAGCAATACCACCATCAGCTTAAAGATAAAAATGCTTGATTTTTATTGTGTAACTTTAGAAAAATAATGTATATAAAAGTTATTTATGTTTAAAATCGGTGAAAAGAGAAGAAATCTATTTTTGTGTTTCAAAAAAAGTTAATATTTTTGGGTGAAGACTTTGATTAAATAGATTACCAACGAGGATTAATCTTTCTAACAAAGGAATAGATATTACATTTTAGTTTAGTTTTTTTTTTGTCTGTGATTAGGCAACATTAAAATTTGTTTCTCTGTTCACTAAAATTAATCATACTGAAAAAAAGAAAAAAGAAAAAGAAAGAAAAGGTGGCATAAATGCATGCCCCATACTCCAATCTATTTCTCATCCTTCATCAACTTCTTCACAGTTCAAGTTGCTTCCTCCCAACCGCACAACCATGCCCACCAAGCCCCCTTATCGTTAATATCTAACAATGACCTTCGATCTAGTCATAATTGTTTTTTGTTTTATTTTCTTTCTTTGAATTAATGGCGACGTAGTTTTATAAATCTTAATTACTATGCCACTAGCCAACACAAGTACGACTCCTAATTAATGACGTTGTAACACATCACCAACGATGAAGGGTTGAGTTTGAGTGTGTGACAATGTGTATAGTCTCTTTATTTGTCATTCAAAAATGGGCAAATTAGTACCAAGTTGTATTTTCTAGTTACTTTTTATTTTTAACACGTGTTTTTGTAAGTTCAAATTTCAACGTTAGCATTTTTTAGAGAGACGAACATAATAAAATATTAAGGAAAAAGCCAACGTACTAACTATGTGAATTAAGTATTTTAGTTATATATAAAAGTAATGTAATTGTGTAATTGCATCGTAGTGTAATTACACTACAATATAATTACACTATATGTTGTATATGTAATTACATTACTTAATTCGTACAGTTAGTACGCTAATATAATTTGTATACCCAAATATTAATCGTAAAA
Organism: Bidens hawaiensis; assembly: GCF_021521415.1. NCBI lineage: Eukaryota > Viridiplantae > Streptophyta > Magnoliopsida > Asterales > Asteraceae > Bidens > Bidens hawaiensis. Next base: position 19,969 of record NW_027506395.1, on the reverse strand, counting down.
GGATTGTGTCGGATTTATGTTGTTTAACCTTGTTTATGTTTTTCAAATTTTCTTTTCTTTTTTTTTTTTTTGCCTATTTTTGTATTTTATTCTAATGTTAAAAGAAACTAAAATCAATTACTTCTTTTTTAAAGTTAAGTCATCAAATGTCTCCCATTTTAAATAATGAAGTGAATAAATTAAACTATATTTTTATTATATACACTCATTTAGTTATATAAAAATAATTTAAATCTTACATAATAAATTGTAAAAAGCATCATATTTTTCAAAAATATACATCTTACATAGTCAGCTTTCATGTTAAAGTCATTCACACAAATGATTCAATCTCTGTATAATTTAACATTTAGTCGTCGTTAAGAAAAAACTTTCTTGCTAAATAGGAGGCATTGAATCACTTTGAACCATTTATATTTATGATAGATATTTAGGTTGCGATAATATCTTCCTGGTCATTTAAACACGTATAGAGCATACACTGAGAGAGAACATCGTTAATTAATTTAAATTATGTTATCTTCGCCTTAAACGATTAAAGAGGGTTGGTAGGGCTATTTGTACCATCTTAACGGCATTATGTGCGAAGCAAAGATGGAAACAAGAATGGTCACACCGTTATCTTATATTGTAGTTGTCACCATGAATGCAAATTGATAGTACCTATAGCAAATCATCGTATATATTCTAACAAATTTTGCGTTAAACATAGTTTTCGAGCCTTTTCACCTTTGACAGATTAAAAGCGTCTATATAAAATTTTTGGAATTTGTTATTTTAACGACCAATATTAACTATATATAATTTAGCATTTGTGGCCTCTGGTGTTTGTTTCTAGTACATTTTATTTATGATAGAGAGATGTGTTATGAGAGAATGTCATAAATAGATAACCATTTTAATAAGAGTTTATACCTTGTCAAGATAGACCGTTATAAACAACTAGTAAGGTGCTTACTTTGGGCCTTTGCAAACCTTGAGTCAGTAGCAAGGGCTAGGATAAGTCTCCAATCACACGGAATTTTGAGCTACTTTAATTTTGCGTAATAAGTGGTGTGCGGCCATAGTTTATATAATATCCAACTTTAGTTAATCTCTACATATATTATACTTTGAGATATTTGGAATATAAACTACAACGTCATGTAGCAAACGAGGTTCTACATCTTTCACACCAGCAACTCTATAGCTGCTGACCATTTACAAGTGCGACTCATCCATTAACAAGGCCAGAGATCATGAAATTAGATATATCACCACTCACATGAGTAGTTAATCCACAAATTACGAACAAATTGCAAACGACAATTGGCATGGTGATTCCGAACCCCTCTAATTATACTTTAAGGGAGTCCATGTGATATATCATATATCGTATAATCTTATAAGTAGTTTTCGAGTCTACTTATGTTTGAGCTAATTTAAGTAGCCATGTTATAAATATTTTATTGATAACATAATAACGGGCAAACTTAATGCTTGAGGCAACCACGTATGAGGAGTTCAGTGGTGTCAAGCCGACTTGGGTCTATGTACACATTCTTACCTTGTATTTCCCTAAGAGACTGTTTCTACGACTTTACGTCGTGACTTCTATATCATATGCCAACAAACTTACCGTTGCTCCAAGGATCACCCTTACATACGTGATTGAGAGTCGTGCATACACAATGAAAGATTCACATTCCTTCACTACATCAAAATCTCATACATTCAAAATTAACTTATTAACCTTTTGACATTCTTCTCTTCACATAAACACGACTTATTTGTACTTTCCGTGGCCTTTTGTTGTACCATACACACATGAGCATGACACATCAGCCAGATCAAAACATTATATTCACTTTCTTTTCTTTATACTTTATAGGACGCGGAAACCTCATTGTCAACTCATTCATTCCAACTGTCACCTTCCATTAATTTATCCTTATTAATTAATCCAACATTAATTTTGTCAAACATCCCAAACTCCATAAATACTCTTCTTCTCCCACCCCAACCATCAACCTTAAACCAACCCATTTCTCTCATATTCATATCATACGTTGTCATGGGTAACTACGCTTCATGCACCTTAACCAAACACTCCAAAGCCACCAAAATAATATACCCCAATGGCGAAATCCACAAACTCCGGCAACCACTCAAAGCCGCAGAACTCATGATGGAGTCACCCAACACGTTTCTCGTCAACTCCAAAACCCTCCGAATCGGTGCCCGGCTTGTTGCACTCAATGCCGATGATGATCTGGAGGTTGCTGCCGTTTACGTCATGTTTCCGATGAGCAGACGTAATTCTGTCGTCACAACTGCTGATCTGGCGGCGCTGTTTCTTGCTGTGAAATCTGGGGTGGGTAAAGTTGGAAGCGTGAGGATATTGCCGGAGAATCCGTCGACGCCGCCGAGGTTGAGTTTGGAGGAGATTGAAGAGTTTTCATCGCCGGAGTTTCAGAAGATGATTTCGATGTGTAGATCGAAGAAGCCGTTGTTGGAGACCATAGCGGAAGAACCGGGTTCTACCAGATGATTGTTTTTATGACCCGAAGGGTCATAAAATTGAACAAACCATACGGAGGAAAATGATGTTTTAAGCTAGTTTTTTTTTTTAAATTGAATTTATTATATAGGTATAAAATATTTTTTATATAAATTCTTTTTTGCTAAAAGCAATAAGGGAATTGCTTCATATGTAACAATTGATTTTTTTAAGGTTGCTAATATACTATGGAGTGTTAAATTTTTTTGTTTACCTTTTTATCGTTTAAGAACTGGATTTAAGTTCGATTGATGAGTAATGTTTTTTGAAGGGTAACTATATGTTATGTTCTTGGTATCTTCATGAGTCATGACACAATGTGATTTCTAAATCTTATTTTGGCCTTTTGATTTTGGTTATTCTTCTTGGTACCTTCGTTTCGCTTATTTGTAAATCTTACACAAAATCGAGAGTAGAGAATTAATCTTACAAGTTCATTTTGTTCTTATATAGTGGTTTTAGTTTGCAATAACATAATTTTTAATATGCTATTAACCGGTTTAATGCCAACAATAAACTAACATGCCTTTTACTGACATCCATCACATCAGAAATGGTTAGTTAAAACAACAGACAAGTTTCAACCTGTTTAAATAAGAGACAATTTGGTTTGAACCATTCAACTTAATCATATCGCTTGAACAACCAGGGGTTCAATTCTCTCATTTACTTACAAGTCTCGACCGTTTAAGCGTTTAACTGCGTGATTTGAACCCTCGGCCTCCGGAGATTTGAAGCACTTATTACATCACCAGATACCATATACCATTGGGTCAAATGCCCTTCGGTTCTCAATTGTTTAAATTTTGAACCAAAATTTTATAACAAACATCTATACATGTTTTACAACAAAGGTTATAAAAATAGAAAATTCATCAATGTATGTCTTAAAAAGTAATATTAAACAAATTGTATATATTTGACATTTTACTATACATTTATAGAAAATTCAAAATGCATTATGTAAAAAAAAAAAGTGATGACTAGAGTCTAGATGCAACGTTTTGACTTAATTTATCAGTCTTGTTAATTCACTTTGTATGACAATCATTTTATTTAGTAATAATGGAACTTCCTAAATATAAGCATCCAATGTGTGATTTCCAAGCTTTAGATTACATATATCATTGTCTTTATTTAATGGCCGATTAAACCATCCCAATCATTACATTATTTTCCTTTTCTAATTTGAATGCCAGCTAAAAGATGATATGCAAACATTGTTTTTTAAGTTCAAAGAAAGGATAACATTTATTTTTGAAGAGCTTGTTTCCATCTTTTGACACATACACACATTAGATGCGTTTGATACAAAGCCAATTTACAGATTTCATTTACACATAGAGTTGAAAGAGTACCCCTAGCCAATTTAATTAATCAGAACAGTATTTTATTTAATTACTAGAATGGTAATGATTAAGTGTTCTGATAAAGTTTTAATATCAACTGCAAATCTGATAAATAAAATGGCGCTATGATCGACAATACAAGAAACTTTTAGAATCATGCATCCATAATGCAAAACACAGCAACCGCTTTCTTAGGTAACATGAATCAGATGTGGGTGAGACTCTGTTTGTGACAGATCCTACCAAACATAAAAACATTTTACTTTTAAAGTTAATCTTAAACACAGACACACGCGTGGGTGTATTGTAAAATTTTGTTTAGCGTTTACCAATTGTTGTTGATGGCGATGCAAATGCTGGGCAGTAGTAAAAACTCTAGCCATAATACATATTGGGAGAAGAATGCCAATGACCATTAACAAATACAACTGCAGTAAGGAAATTAACAAATTAATCTTCCAAATAATTATAAAAAAAACAAATGTGGAAACTGGAAAGTACCATGAAACATTTAATGGAGTATGCAGCGGTTACTTTAATGATGACTGGAAGCGAGTAGCGTAACACCAGTAGAGTGATAAACTGCAAGAAAGCAAAAGAATAAATTGAATACAAAACATAGCGACGAATGATAAAAATGATAAAAGAGTGATTATATGTGTGCTTACGAATATGGCAACTACACGGCAACACAGAAGGCTTGTTGAACTTGGAGTTATGTACTCGTTAAAGTCAGATTCTAACGAGTCAAGATTAGTGTCAACCATAGATGAAAACTGCACCCTGAAATAAAATGAGATTTCTCTTAATATTTGTTGTTTGATGATGTAAAGAGCAGATTGAATGAACATTAACCGGAAATTAATTGGAAAGGGAAAGCCGCTATAGTGGAAGAGTTGAGGCGGCGATGTATAGCCAGGCTTGTATGGCTACAACTCATACACAAGCAAACTATTAATTTCCGATCTTTGTTAAAAACTAATGTTAAATGAGAGATAATAACTGAAATATATATCATAGATGACAAACTTGAAGGCAAATTTCACATGTGGTGTTTCCCTTCTCGTTGCACCACCGCTGAACACATTGACGATGGGCGTACTAAAAGATTAATAAAAGTGAAATAAAATTACTCAAATGAATAAATCAAGAAACTATATATGATGCATTGTGAAAATGTAACCTTCGTAATAAAAATATAAAATAAAGAGACAGAGAACCTTAAGGCTGCCACGACATCCACACGGTATCTCCATGCTTGAATCTTGATCTTCATCATGGCAGATTCTGCATTCTGCTAATTTACTTGGCGACGACTCGAAATAAAGATCCATCCTATGAAAAAAAAAAAGAAACAATTACAAAAGTTTGTAACTTGGGAGGACAAGCATGCAGTATTGTTTCCTTCACTATAGATCTCTAGTTTCGTTGATGATTAATGTTAATATATAACATAATTGAGATCACTTATTTCAAATGTTAAATGATTACATAAACAAACAGGCGTGCATATCCATTAATGGAGGTATTGGATGCAGTATAAACTACAAAGCATTTAAAGATGCATCAACACAATGATGCACCGACATATTATGGGTACAAATTCTTGAAAAACTTTAAATGAACAGATAAAAAAATTAAAAGCTGTAATTATGAGCATTATAGAATAAAATGAGATTAAAAAAAAAAAGCATAAGTAAGGGATTATTAAGAATGAGAACCTGAAAATCCCACGGTGAAAAACAAATTTTTGAAGATGCAATGAGCAGTGTATGATAATTTGATGATCAAACGCATGAACAGGAGAATGGAAAGGTTAGAAGAACGGAATTTATGCAAAAGAAAAGAAGGAAGATGAAGCCTTCGGTTCTTGCATTACTCCATGAATAAGGTTTCCTAAGAGTTGCTTGCAGCTTTGGGTTGAAGCAATGGATTGAGTACAACAATGCCGTCTGCATTTGTATAATAAACATTGATTCTTTATCATGTACAGTAATCTATGCCGATTCAACGTTCACCCGCCAAAACCATCTTCAATCTCGATCATTGACTTTCCCTTTGGATCCGGGTTAAGGTTTTTTCGTTTTTGGTTTGTGTTAGGATATTGTGCTTGAAGTTTTGGAAAATGGTTAAAAATATAAAACTTGGGCCTAAATTTTTTTGTGTAGTTAATAATTAGTTGATTATTATATATATCTGGTTAAAAATATAAAAATTGAAGACCACTAAACTATTAAAAATTATGTAAAATTCAAAATAAAAAATGAAAATCTATAAGCTTGGTTTGATTAGTTTTTTGGGTTTTAGTTACACGCCAAATCAAAACAAGGCCAAGAGTTCAAAAAATCAAGTTAGTATCTCTTAAGCACACAAGAAATTTACTATAAACAATTATAAATATCATCGACGGTCGAAAAGTTAGTGGGGAACTAACATGCACACGGTATGATATATATCACACATAAAATCGTCTTAACATCACACTTAATATAACATGGCAGAAGCCTCGAGGAGAATTCAAACTATAAAAAAAACAAATTTTATAGTAAACTTAATTATTATATTTTTAAAATGTTAAACACTATGCAAACTTTTAGTGCATGTGGTTATGATGCGAGTAAACGAGACTTGTATCGGTTTCAAGTGTTGGGATCGTCTTCGGACTTGTATCAGTTAAATTAACCCCCATACATTATGCTTACACAAAAATTCAGCCAGGTTTCATATACGAATCTTTGTTTTTCATGATTAAAATTGATTTTTTCTAACCTTAGTTGTCAACAGAAGAAACGGTTTGTATAAAACAAGAATAATTTTTTACTGAACCATATATGTCCCTATTTTTGGCTTACTGTCCATAAGATAATTACAAATTAAGCTTAAGAAGATCTCACAATATTTTACTGCCAAACATATCCATCAATAGGGGTTACTCGATACTTGGAGCAAACCAATTGAATCGTTTAGGAGAACCGAGTCAGTCGAATGGTTTATTAGAGACACTCAATTCCCACCGTTATTAACTATGCCTTTTGAATATGTATTTTCTAGTCCAAGCAATAGCTAAGTATTCTCGTTAGTATTTATTATAGGGTAAAGTAGTTATGTTTCTTCATTTTATATATATGGTATGAGTTGTGAATACAAAATGTGATTGATCAATTTCTTCATACTGTTTGCTCCTAACTTGGTGTTAGGGCACCCGATTCTTGTTCTCCTCTCCAGTGTATTTGCTTATCATGAATTCTTTGGTTAACAAATCTTGCATATTGTAGCTAGATGACAATATTGATCACAATTATAGCATGTTTCTTTTAATGTTGAGGCTTCTTGTTCATAGTTAAGTCATTGGATCCATTACACGTCCTTTCCTTTTCCTTTATTTACACCTTTGTTTTGTTGTCTCTATAGGGTTAACCTTATTTCACAACATTGTATTTTGCAATGCAAACAAAAGCTTCCCTTTCAGGCCACCTATAGTTGGCCTCCTTAATATAAAGACGAACCACACGCGTTTTTTTGAGGCATCTTTGGGCCAAGATTGCCAATTGTATACCTTCGGGTTAAGATTGTTAGGCATAATGGTTATCTTAGAAGTACATTGAGCACTGGTTGTAGTGCGAGAGGTTAACTCACTTGCTTGGAAAAACACATGAAAGCATATGATCTTGTTATAAATATTACATCCTCTAATACTACTTACTATATGACTTGTTAGAAAGATATAATCACAGAAACATAAACCCATATAACAATTTATGTTCAAAACCCCATAAAAAAATTTATTTTCTTAACACCATTAGTTTGTTGCAATGGTGTTTCGCCTAAAAGAGTCATAACATTTATTCAGCTCTTAACCAAATTTAATCTTAGAATAGTGATGTTCTCCCTCTTTTAATGACATAGCTTTGTTGAATTCGAATATTAGACCCTGTAGGAAAAAATTAATATAACCCCCTCCCCCCCCCCACCTCTGAGCGCTCGGATAAACATACGGTGACAAAAAAAAATTCTATAACATCACATATTTATTAACACAAAAATACCACATCCCAAAATCTAATTTTGTAGCAATCGCTAATCGCTAAATCAGGCAATGAGATAAGAACCAACAATTAATCAAAATTAATTGAAATTAATTGAATCAGCGTCTAGTCGTGATTTTTACCGCGATAAACGGGTGAGAAAAGAGAGAAAAGAAGGGGTAGGAAACAGCAAAACTCCACAGGGCAAAATTACACAAGTTACAAGGTGGGTGGGCCGTTGCAAATCAACCCGACCGGAACCTCAACCTCAAACCTCCATCCTCAAACTCAATCATCGGACACACCGAATGCACTTTGTTCCTCCTGATCATCACCACCTTATTAACTCGATCGGACCCTTAACCCTAAAAAAACAACAAACCCTAACTTAATTTCACTCATACACACAACAGCATGTCTGCTGACAGCTCTCCTGATTTCGACCGAACCGACATCTCCCCACTGGTATAATTATAGTACTCTTGTTTGATTATATTTAAGTTAACCCTTAAATGGGTATAATTGATTCTGAATTACTAATGACCCAAGTTTGGTTCAACATTTACCAAATTGTATATTGCTTCTTGTTGTTAAGGAAATGTAGTAATGTGATTGAATTATTATTCATTTAATATATGTTTAGGTGAATAGTGACGACGACGATGATGATTCAATGGCAAGCAAGAGAAAAGAACCGGCAAGTAACGAGATCGAAAGCAGTAGGAGAAGGAAGAAGAAGAAACAAGGCGGTGGTACGCCCCGTCCCGCCTGCTCTTGGGTGCATTTTAGGTATACGAAACTTATTATTCACTGGTTGTTTTTGTCTTTTGTTTCGAGTTATTGACATGAATAAGCGTGAATGTTGATATTATAGCCGCGAGTTTATTAAGGAGTACAGTGCGTCTCACCCCGAATCATCTGGTCTTAAAGTTGTAAGCGCCGTAATTCTATTTCATTTATAACAAACTTAGTTTTATGTAAACAAGCATCATGCTAAAAGTTGATATTATCGCGTTTTAGGCGACAAAAGCAGCATCGGACGCTTGGAAAGTGATGACTGTTCAAGAGAAAGAGAAATACACTAAACGGGCTCGTGAAGTGTGGGATGATTACTTGAGTTCCACTCCGGCCCGTGAACCAAAACCTAGAAAACAGGTCATATATGATATATCCCTCTTGATCTACAATATTTCTATTTTCTTTTAATATACTTTATGAATTTGGTTTTAGAATGCGCGACGCTTTGATGCTTTTTTATCCAAATCTGATGTGTGACGTGCACACATCACGCATTGAGGCGTTTGTTATTAAGGAAAGTTACTAAAAAATTATTTATAGATAATATTTTTAACCTGTTACTTTAAAACACTAAAATTAAGAATTTTATTTATCACCAAATTAAGTCTTTAACGCTGTGTACAAGTAGTCAATGCATAAGGTACAAGTACTCTATGCATAAACTCACTTTAACTAAGAAATGCGCGCATCAGATGATCAGATTGCATTGTGTGCTTCCCACATTATGCGATTATAGAGTGCATCATTTTCGCATCAGGGAGTTGCAGCGCATCACCCCACCTCATCAGTGCATCATCCGCATTATGCGCTTTTGATTCAAGCATTTTAAAACTAAGTTTATGAATTGCAGGCTAACCTTGTCACAAGGTGCTCACCGGGTCGTTTAGTGAACGTGATGAAACGGTTTACACCCGAACAAAAAGAAGCAGTTAAGGATATCGGGTTCGGTAGCTTACTTGATCTTAAATGTAGAACCTTACGCCGTAGTTTGTGCCTTTGGTTATTGGAACGGTTTAACACAATTAGAAGAAGTTTAGAGATTTGTGGTAAAAGGATTCCTTTATCTCCACGTGATGTGGAACTTGTAATGGGATTACCAGCTACTGGTAGAGATGTGGTGAATTCCGGGCCTGATGATTTAGTAGCAGATTTGCGGTTAAAATATAACGCTTCAAATCGCGGGATTTCTGTGAGGTTTTTGGAGGAGAGATTGGGAGAACCGGAAGCGGGAGATGATTTTAAAAGAGCGTTTCTTTTATACGTGTTGGGCACGCTCTTGTGCCCGACTGCAAGGCTAGATGTTAGTCCATCGTTTCTGCATTTTTTGACTGATATGGATTCAGTTCACGAGTATAATTGGGCAAAGTTTTTGCTTGATAAGTTAGTTAGAGAGGTGTCCCGTTTTCGCCAAGGAAAACAACGCGCAGTCGGTGGCTGTCTTCTTTTTCTCCAGGTGTGTTTACAGGTGTTACTGTTAATGCGTTGTTTAATGTGATTTTTAATTGTTTAAGATTAATGTTTGGATTCTTATCAACATTGGCAGCTGTTTTACTATGAGAGTGTTGCTATTGGTGGACCGTGTGAGCTTGGCCCGATTGTCGTCCCGTGTTTATCTTCATGGACTGAAGAACATATTTCTGAGAGAGAGAAACAAGAGAAAGAGCTAGGTGGCTATGGATCCGGAGAGGTAAGCTGTATGTTTTGAGAATCTAATTAAGTTGTCAAATGCATGGGCCCAATGGGTTACAACCGACTCATGTCAAAACAGGTTATTTTAGTTCGCTTTGGGTTGACCCGTCAACATTATATCTTCCTTGAGTATTAGGCCCGTAGACGAACCGAACGGGGTTCGTCGATCAAACAGGAACAATTAAAGGGAATGGTTTTCTTGTTCGTGTTCGGTGGTTCGTGAAGAATATAAACTTTTTCGTGTTCGTTTGTTAATAGTATAGTGAATGGTTAAAGACGTAAGTGTAGACAAACGAACAAACGTAATTGAGTTATTGAACGTAGGTGAACGAACATAAAAGAACAAAAATTGAGCGAACACCAATTAAAATTGAATGTCAAAATCAATTTGTTGGGCCTAAAAATGAATAAAACTAGAGTAAATTGTATTGAGTGAGAATTTAATTTCATAAAACTAGGCTAAGTTGTAACGGGTCTAAGAAATTTGAATGAATATATACACAAACAAGCTTACTTAAACCTAAATAACTAAAATAAACGACCGCAAATGAACAAACAAACATAAATGAACATAAGCGAACTTCCTGACGAAAGGTATATTGAATGTTCGGTTCATTACAGGCCTGTCAATTATGCATTAGAAGTGATTAAATACCTATATCTTTAAGATATTGATATATTTAGATTAGGATATATAAGGAGGTTGTAAGCATTTAATTACAGTGTGGGAATTTAGTGTACTTATTTGTCGTGTTGGGTATAGAATAGAATCCTTATCAAACATTTCTGAGTAAGTTGATGAACTTTGATGTCTCTAGTAATTACTTCCAGGTTAACAGTTTTTATAAAACTATTCACGCCATTTTTAGAGAATTAAGGTTAAGGACTTTAAGGTTAAGGACTTTTAGAGAATGCCATTTTTGTATCTTAGCTTTAGCGTATGGACTTAGACTCTTCTACATTTTAGGCGGATTTTGCTTGTATTTGTTCTTTTTTTGGTATGTCTATTTGGATTTATGATTTCATATGTGCTGGTATTTGACTATGCCACTTTATCACTATAAGTTTTGTTATTGGTACATGTGTGTTTATATGTTGCATGCTTTGGAGTCGGGGGTCTCTTTGGAAGCAACCTCTCTATCCTCATGGATAGAGGTAAGGTCTGCCTACATCACACCTTCCCCAGACCCTACCAATAGCTTTTGCTATTTGTGGGATTTACTGGGTACGCTTGTTGTTGTGTAAAACTATTCACACAGTTTTTTTATATATCTATTGATTTATGCCGTTGTGCAGGTGGTTTGCAATGAAAAAGGTCTAGGGTTAAGTTTATCAGTTGAGAAATTTAATGTTGGTGCACTCCCATTGGTAGCTAGAGGTCAACGCAATGTTGTACCTCTACATGAAGAAAATCTGGTAAAGTCATAACTATTTTTGCTACTGCTACTACTACTACTATTATTATTATTATTATTATTATTATTTATTTCATGCTATAAAGTTGTTGAAAAGTGTTGAGCTTGTAATGATGCAGGGGAACGAGGGGCTGACTTACAAAGACGACAATACCCTTTCATCCAAGATCGAAGGTTACGGGTACAGTAACACACTGGATTACTCAAACATGAATGATCACACTGATATAAGAACCTACGGTCAAAACCAAAGCCAAGTGACGTGTCCTCTTCCAAGCTGTAACTTCACATGTCTGTTTGAACTCTTATCCGATCACTTCACAACCGAACACTGGGACGCGGGCCACCGTTTCCTATACAACTGCCCGGTATCCGTGTCGTTAGGCATGGATGAAACGTTTCTTGTACTTCAAGCTGAAGAAGACGGGCTTCTTTTTATACTCAACAAAGGGACCGAAAACATAGGTCACACAGTTATGGTTACTTGTATTGGACCGAGTGCTTCTAATGAACGGTTTTTATATTGTTTAGTTTCAGAAAGAGGAAGCAGCTCGTTGAGATTGAAGTCGTATACGCAGACTTTGCCGGGCCGGGTTGATGGGATTCCGCCTTCGGATTTTCTTTTGGTTCCTTTTGGGTATCTTAATTCATGTGGGGAGTTGAATTTGGAGGTTTGTATATGGAACTCATCAGATTTAGTTGGAGTGAGATCTTAAAAGAGTTTCAAAGTTATATTTTTGGATTAGAAAGTGTATGTAATAGCCATCTTGTCTTCTGGTTTTAGTATCTGAAACGATGGAGTATCATATATAACTGTTGCATAAAACTAATGCCTAGTTGGTAGTTACCATTTTACCAATTAATCAAGTGCTTACAGGTGAGTTTACATATTGTATTTTCCTGGTGCATTATTCTTGATTTACAGTAGGGATGAGCTCAGTAAGGACCGCTTTCGATTCTGAATTTCTGAATCTTGATTTTCTTTAAAACTTGGCAACTATCGAAAATACTCGGTTTGGTATCGGTGTTGTAGGCAAAAATTCAGCAGTACTGGTATCGAAATAAACCGTACGACATCAAACACTTGCTACCAAATAGGTATCAGCGGTAGCTGTTTCGGGTACCGGTATTATTTTCTCATCTCTAATTTATACATTCTTATTTATTATTATTTTTTCTTAATTAGTTTATTTGCATATGCTTAGATTACATAACTATACCGTTACAAGCTTCAAAAATTTATACGCTCAACTAAAGCTAAAAAATGTCATATTTATCAAGTTTTAATAACATTCTTTAATAGCCATTTTATACGTATCTTTTGCATTTGTTTAAACCCTATTTTTTTTATTTGAATTTTGATAAACACTGACTTATAAGCGAGCGGATTAAATGCCTCCTCTTTTGTTCTCACTACGGCAAATAATGGAACAATCAAATCTGTATGTTCAAACAAGATTATGAAACTCGAATCAGATTAAACGGAACATGTGCAATCCCATGATAATCAAACGATAGATAATCTAGTTTGAACATTTAGTTGCATGACAAAAACTTTTAAAACTGAAATTCTAAAAATTTGAAGTTACATGCTGGTGTATGTGAAAATTTAAAATTTTAGGAAAATAAGGTTACAAGATCATTTTTTTAGATTGTTTTTGACGAATCAATATTATAATTTAACACTCATTAAATAAATAAACTCGATAAAACTAATAATGTATCTGGTCCCAACTTGGGACAAGTATAAAATTTGACCCCATTCAATAAAATAATAATTTTTTTAAATTCCAATGTAAATATGTCGGTCCTAAACTATAAATTAATAATTACTAAAATATTTTAATATTTTAGGATTGTCTAGTAAAAAAAAATTGATCTATAGTCACTTGTTTTTTATGAACTTCAAATTTATATGGAGTTTTAAATCTTCTCATTACACTTAAGAGTTGATGCACTGTATTCTCGTATTGCAACAAAAAGTTATAAAGAGTTGTTGCCGCTTGCAATGCTTCTTTCCAGAGATGACCAGTATCAAAGGTAGTTCGTCATCATTAACCGGATTATAATTTTCTAAATTTGGAAAAGTTTATACATAAAGTTGCTCCAATTATTCACCGCTTAAAATGAGTCAATATTACCTCCACAGTGAACTTGTAAATGATGGAGTGGCCCCCAAGAAGCTAGGTGTTACTCTTATGGTTATGGAGCCACGTGTGAAGATAAACTGATGAGTGTACGTGTGACCATGCATCTTCATAAACATCAAACTTTGTCCACTATCGACAGTTTCCTTAGGCATCACATAAGCAAACAAAACCCGGTTTAAAAGATAGATTCTGTCAATCGAATCTCTAAGCTTTTCACTTTTCAAACCACCTTTAGTCCCCCCCACAATGATATTCCTTACGGCTAGCTTCAACGCTAATTACATTCGTCAATAAGGTTTCTAATTAGATTACCTACGTACCGTAATCCCGCCAACTAGTAAATATTAATTAATAACAAAGTAAAACCTTAATTAAGAATGATCATTTGATGTTTATAGTTAGTTCAAGATCCTTAAGTTCGCGTGGTTTCGATAAGCCTCATGTAATTAGTAATGAAAGTTAGCACCACACATAAAAAGTAACCCTTTGGTGCAAAGAAAAGAATAGTATCACATATATATCTCCACAGCATCTTTTTTAGGCAGCTTCTAGTAACTTTAGCATGTGCCTTTGGTGGTTGATAACTAAATACTATAGACCACTAAAATGAGCAAAAATGGACACAAAGGGTATATTCAAAATTTTTAAAACCTCACAAATTGAATATCTAAAACGAATTACGTTATTTTTGTAATAGTGATATTTTGCGCAAAATAAGGAAAAATGGTGTTCATCGTCGGCATGACCAATTATGTGACATCATATAGTTAAAGATTGCCTATTATCATCGGAATTGTTTTGAACTTTGATCTCCTGCCCGACCACCTGTTTTGTGATCTTTTAAACTATGATGCTGGTAGATAACCATGCATACCCGGTAGCACAAGCACACGCGTGCCGTAGAATAGTGTTTTGTTTATTTTTAATTTTATTTTGAAATAACAAACTTAATAAGTGACTCAACTCTCAAGAAGTTGAAGCCAATGATAATGTAATGTGATAAAAAGGGTTTAAATTGGTGTAAAGAAATTCAAACATTGCTTAGGAATATCAAAGCGTGTTGACTGTTTCTCATTGACATTTCAATTATTGGTAGTAGGTTTATTAGGAATATGAAAAATTAAAGAGAGAGGAAGCTGTGAGTAGCTTTAAAGAAAAGATGGATAGAATAGAATCAACAATTACAGAAGGCTCATTGTTGTGGATGCTTAATTAATATTATTATAGTAATTGAAAATCAAACAGGAAAAACCCACATCCAATGAGTGGAAATCAAAGTAACAAACACATTCTTTCTTGAATAAAAAACCTAAAGAAAATCATTTTATAACTTTTAATTTCTTCCCTTTACAATTTTTTATAACTAGTAAAATCCGTACATGTTAAATATATAACTTCTTCTGAGTAGAAAACTGTAGTATTTGGTTATTGTAACGAGAGTTTGAAAAGTAGCGTAATTATAAGCAATTATATAAGCATCTTACTGATCGTATTTAAAAAAACAAGTAAATTATACATTATGTTAGGTCTCTATATAAAAAAAGTTATATGCATTATTTTAAAGTAGCTCGGTTTGATAACCTCTTAATGATTCCATTAAAATGTTACCTTTGAAATTTGAATCGGTCAAGGATAGAGTGAGTTTGGTTTAATAAAAAGACACAATTTGATACTCCGTATTTCATGGAGCCTCTTAATAATTGGTGACATTTTAATGATTCATTACAAGATTGTCAAAACAACCCTTCTTCAGTTGTATATCATCAAATTGAAATGAGCAACTAAAAGGATAGGGTCCGCTGTTATATTCTACTCATTCAAGATATAATTTATCTACACTACGTACGTTCATATATGAATGACTATGGATATTCTGATCCTCTGAAGAGGTAGGTCCCAGCAGAGCCCAGTTGGACCCGCAAGACTCACCTTGAAGAGGGACGTCTGCGCAACGACCAACTGCTTCCGCAAGACCCACCATGATCAGAGAAGACCTTACGCGCAGTACGCCAGCTGTACCCGCAGGGAAAACCTCCCAATGGTGAAGTACCCCGCTTGTTCCCGCAGTTGCGGATACAAGCCATCAGGGAAGGCTACCCGCACTGATAGCAAGGCTACACGCACAAAGCACTAACTCTTGCTACTTCAGTAATGTCACCTGAAGGAATGAGCAAGGCGGGAATACTCCCGCCCAAATGAGCCAGTCCGTATGCTTTTGGAAGATCTTTTGTATTATACCTGCCAAGGTATGGGCAAAACAGACGATCTGACCAAAACAGCCCATGAACCAATCACAGGGTGACAGCTCACCGACAACAGTACGAGGAGGAGCACCCTCTAGTACTGTTCACTATTAGCCGCTGCCTACTCACCAACCCTTACTATGGGACGTGCGTAGCCTACAGTTGGTGGAACAGTGCATAGCCGGCAGTAAAGGAACAGTATACAGCCGACCTTGTCACTGTCGGCCGCAGCCTATCCACCAACCAGCATGGCTTGTGCGTAGCCCACTGTTGGGTAGAACAGGAATACTATTCAGCCGGCTGTACCTTCTTGGAAACCTACCCTCGGCTATAAATACTCCAACACCTTGGAATGGTAAGGACATCATCTGATATCTCATTATCTTCTCTAGCAATCTCTTAATATACACTTATATTCAGAGCAATCTAGTCTGATTCTCACGCCGGAGGGTGGTCACAAGGTGGAACCCCCCCTTCTCAGTGACGAGCTTACGGTGTCTGTTTTGCAGGTCACCTGAAGAACAACTTTCTTTGCTGGACCTCATCCTCGTGGGAAACATTACTTAACCCCCAGATTATCCGTAATCTGCCCGGGGTCACTTAGTGTTTCTTCATTGGCGCCATCCGTAAATAAAAGCTAGAACTAATTCTTAGTTTTTTCAAAATTTCTGAAGAAATGGTTAACGTTACTCCGGGTCCCAAGGCCAGTAAGTGACCAAGAAACCCCGGTGACCACAACCCCAGCAACTGGGGGGAACACCGGTGGTTACACAAATTTTACGAACACTACCCCGGTTACCCAAGCCGGGACAAGTGCAGTAAACAATATTTCACTGGGGTTCACTGATGCCCAGTTGGAGAAACGGACGAGGGTCCCTCGCCAAACACTCGATCAAGTTAAGGCGTGGGCCGAAGCACGTCAAAAAGAGTTCCAAGCTGAGTTGGATGAACGCTTGCGTTCACTTCAACAGGCTGACGAATTCGGCAGTACTCGCCAACATCTCAACATGAACAGTGAGTGCGAGTACTCGGACGATGAGCGGGAAGAATCCGATACCGACGCAAACCCTCGCCGTAAGGCAAAAGGGAAGCGTAAGGAAACGGACTTCCAACCGACAAGGAATTTTGGAGAAACCTTTAAACCAACGAACGCGGGGAGAAACCCACGTGACTTCTCCAAAACCTTTAGACCAACTGCTGCAAATGCAGGAAAGTCCAAGTTTGCAAGGGACATTGCGGAAGCAATCGCCCCGAGAAGTGCCAAACAAATGTCCAACATCGGCACTTATGATGGTCTATCCGACCCAGACGACCACTTGAACAGATTCATTGCGGGGGCAACCGTCAGTAACTGGACGGAACCCACGTGGTGTTATATGTTCCAGATGACTCTGGTTGGAGCGGCCAGGGCATGGTTCGATCGTTTACCGGTCCACCACATCTATGATTGGGCGGACTTTCAGAACAAGTTCAGCCAACACTTCAGCCAACAGAGGAAATATACTGAAGAACAGTGGACGATCCTCAACTGCGTTAGAGAGGAGGATGAATCTTTACTAGACTTCATCACTCGCTTCAACTCCAAAAAGCTGAGTCTGGGCAACATAAGTGAAGATCTTGTTCGCGCCGCTTTCATCCAGGGGCGCCGAATACCCAGAGCTTATCCGCACATTGACGGGTAAGGACGGCATGCCATCCACATGGGATGCCATCATGACGGCGGCCAAGCGCTTTGCCGAGACGGAGAAGCAACTGGGAAGGGATCTTCCCCAGAGTACACACCTCTACACGCAAAGGACTAGAGAAAACAATGTTCGGATCCGCCCGGCAGAACAAAGGAGGAAGCTAGGTATTTGGCAGTCAAGGGTGAACTTTGACACCTCATCCAGCTCTCGCCCTCTGTTGGCGGAAGAGATAACACACACCCTTCAAGCCGAAACACCGGTGGACGCCACTCACCAAAAGCGTCACGGAGATATTTGCCACCGAAAAACTACCATGGCCAAAAGCTCCAATGATCCGGCAGCGACCTAATGCGGATCAAAGCAAATCCTGTGACTTCCACGGGACAAAAGGTCATAGTACGGAGGAGTGTACATCCTTGAAGGATATTGTTGAAACATTCGTCAAGGATGGAAGACTTGCACACCTTGTGGCATCAATAAAGAAGGGAGGAAGGAATGATAACCGGTACAGAGGCAATGGACGAAAGCCCGTTGACATCAACATCAACATGGTTCATGGCAACATCAGAGGAAGAAAAAGGCGAGCGACAGAACCATTCGCGTGGAAGGAAGCTGAGGTACGCTTCCCGCGAGTGCCAGGAGGACCCAGCAAAGAAGGCCCCTATCGTCATCAAAAGCCAGCTGGGGCACTACATCACTTCTCGCACTCTTGCTGACAACGGCGCCTCGTCAACGGTGATGTACAAGCAGTTCTTCGACAAGCTAGATGACGAAGACAAGGAACGCCTGGAAACGGTCTACGCCTCGATGGAAGGGTTCGACGGCAGCACAAACACCCCCCTGGGTATCCTATCTTTCCCCGTCACTCTTATGAACGGGAATCACTCACGCACAGAAGACGTGGATTTTGTCGTGATGAGGAAGCCACACCACACATACGACATTCTCTTCGGAAGAGACGAATGGCAAGATTCAACGCCGTGGTATCTTCAGTCCACGGCATGATGGGATGGCCAACAGCTGAGGGGTGTTAGCGATGATCACCGGCATTCCCCAGGTATGCATCGCATCTGTCTCATCTAAACCCAAACCAAAGATGGCTAAACCAACCATCACCGAACCGGAAAGGTAGGCCTTCAACGGCAAATACCCTGACCAGGCCGTTACCATTGGCCCAACAGTTGTTGATCCCACACGCACCTTACTCAAACGCTTACTACAGAAAAACGCTGACATCTTCGCGTGGACACCAGCTGACATGACTGGTGTACCCCGAAGTAAGGCAGAGCATAAGCTCAAGTGCGATCCGGCTGTTATGCCAGTCGTACAAAAGCGCAGAGTAATGGGGCCAGAACAAACTAACGCGTGTAGAACCCAAGTCAAGGAACTCCTTGACGCAGGCATCGTACGCGTTAGCAGATATCAAACATGGGTTGCAAATCCCGTTATGGTACCGAAGAATAACAAACAATGGCGCATGTGCATAGATTTCAAGGACTTAAACAAAGCATGCCCCAAAGATTGTTATCCGTTACCCGAAATTGATCTTAAGGTGGATTCGTTAGCACCGTTTCGCCTTAAATGCTTCCTGGATGCGTATAAGGGGTACCATCAAATACACATAGCCGTTGATGATCAGGACAAAACCGCTTTTCGGACGCCCGATGGTACATTTTGTTATCAAATGATGCTATTTGGACTTAAGAATGCCGGGTTCCACATACCAACGCCTGATGGACAACCAGTTTCATGCCCAAATTGGGAGGAACTTGGAAGTCTACATGGATGACTTGGTCATCAAAAGCCCTGACGCAGAAGCAATGTTGAAAGACATCGAAGAAACTTTCAACACGCTCAGGAAGATAAACATGAAGCTCAACCCGAACAAGTGTGCCTTTGAATGGAAGAAGGGAAGTTCTTGGGGGTCATCGTCACTAAAGATGGCTTCAGAGCGAACCCTGAAAAGGTCGAAGCCATTATTAAAATGGAATCACCTACTACCATCAAACAGGCTCAGACACTGAATGGACGACTAGTCGCACTTAATCGCTTTTTGGCAAACCACGCGGATAAGTC